>NW_026716800.1:0-16567 GCF_029784015.1 Lycium ferocissimum | reverse complement strand
CATTATTCTACAAAACATAAAAAATTTCCATCAAACCGTAAGTTCATCTGACACATATGCAACAAAAAAACTACAAAAAATTACATTGTTTTCCTTCCAAACTCCTTAACAACAACCACATAATTCACATTTAGAACCTTACTTCCACAATTATATAAAAACTATATGAAAATCATATAATTCCCCATAACAATCCGCAACCATTTTCAATGCCAACTCAACTCGTTAAACATTCATTTACATTATAAGGATCACAACAACACAACAACATATTAAACAAAATTAGTTCATTTCATTTTCTCTTCCACACCACACGGCTCCATACCCGTTTCACAACTTCAACCCAATTCATTCAACTTCCATTTCCAATATAAATTCCACCATAACCACAACTAGAATACAACATAAAATTCAACTCACCTTATTTATACAACCTTACACACACACACACGGCCACATACACTTTTCACACACATGCACGCCATGCAACCACACACCACAATTCCATTATTCTCATTCCATTCCGATCATTATAACATATAAATTCATTTCATAACACAAAAGCATAGGAATCTTACCTTTTTCTCCAAATTTCAACTAGCCGCAAATGTAGTTTTCTTGCTTAACCAATTATACCACGTCGAAGAGCGTCTTGCACTTGTCAAGAATTCAAGAAAGATGAGATTTTGGATCAAGATTGAAGGCTAGAAATTTTCTTTCTTTCTCTCCTCTTCTTTCTCTTATGGCCGAATGGCCTTCTTTTTTTTTCTTCTCAATTTCTCCTTTGTTTTCTTGAACATTCTAGAGTTCAAGATGACTTAGTCATCTTATATTAATTCATCACATGAATTAATTAAGATGGGCTTAGGCCAATGCACATGGCCGGCCACCCTCTCTTGGGCCTTAATTCTCATCATTTACTTTGAGCCCAATGACTTATGGATCACATTTTGTAATTCCCAACTAATTTTTAAAATTCCAATTTTGCCCTTGGCCTTCCTCCGTATTTCCACACCACTATTTTTCATGAACAACACACACATCTCTTAATCCCAATCAACATATAACCATATTCTTTTACAAATCGAAATTATTCCAAATTTTCCAAATACGCAAAAATGCCGGATATAACAGTTTCATGCAGCTTTTAGTACACCCAGATGATCAGAAGCCATTATAGAAGATGTTCCAGCGGAGTTGGCATCTCCATTTGCTCTGGAGAGTTGCCGGGTCAAGAGTCCTATGCTATGATGTCATGTTCGAGTTAGAGACTTTGCAGACAGAGTCGTGGTCTGGTCAGCTTTACAAGGGTTCCACTAGTTGATGTATTTTTATTATATCTTATATTCTGCAGCCCTTATGTTTACATCGTGTTTAATTTGAGAAACGACGAAAAGATTTTGAAAATTTTACTATGTATTTTACCTTCAATTGATTTAAGAATCTAAAGAGATTCGATAGGTAATGAGAGGTAGCGGGTTCGCTCGGCTCCGAATGCGGGGTCGGGTGCCCATCACACCCTAGTAAGGTCGGGGTGTGACAAAGTGGTATCAGAGCAGGTCGGTCTAAGGGATGTCTGCAAAGTCGTGTCCGGTAGAGTCCTGTTTATGGGTGTGAAGCCGGCCACATTCATAAACAGGAGGCTGCGGGGCATCTAGGTAATGTTGACCTTCTTTCTATCTTAGATCGTGCGATAGCGCCAAGTCATAGGAAATGAAATCCCCTATACTAACCGCTGATTTTAGCAGGCGCTCAGTATTGATGGAAACAGCTGAGTAAGGATATGGAAGATCAAAAGAGGTAAGACTGGATGGATATATTTGTTCCGTTACGTGAAGTGGGGAGCTAGACGGAAATAGTCATACGCATAGGCAGAAGTGAACATCGGGGAATGAAAAGGGCAAAATAGTCATTGTAAAAGAAAAGACGTATTTTACGAAAATGTCTGGAAAATTTGTAAAGTTCCGATTGGCTCTAGATCGGGTAATAAAGGGCATACGGAAGCGGACGCAAAAATATCAGCGTTAAGGCATCAAATTTCAGCAGAAAGTTTCGAGGTTAAGCGTGTTGGTGGGAGTAATTCTAGGATGGGTGACCCCACTGGTTACAAGAAATTCTACATATTTGGACATAAGAGACAAATAAGGTTAGAGTAACCTAAGGAAACCAGAGTGTATGGGATGGTTGGAAACCTTAAGAGGACGCGTAAGACGGGTGGATTAGCTCGGTAAAGAAACGGGGAGAGCGTGTATAACACAGCCCTAGAATTAGGATAGGCTTGAACGGCGATTTGGACGTATTTTGTGGGCTATTTTGATAGTAATTATATACATATATGTGAAGATGTAGGACATTCCAAAATAATTGTATAGGTGAATATTGGAGGTTCCGGTAACCAGCACTATGGCAAGGAGGGCATTAATCAAACAAAGGAATCGAGGCCCGAGTAATGGCAGAAGTAAATGGTTACGGTGTTATGAGGTAAAATTTATTTAGTGCCTGCGACAGATTAAGGCTTGAAGAATCTAATACGGTAATAGTTGGAAAGGAAGAGGAGTGAGCTAATGGAAAGCAAGGAGACCGGAAGGGGTACGAAAGGGTGAACGATAAAATTGCAGCAAAGGAAGTAAGAAAATCTAGTGAGGGAAACCTCGAGGAAGCTACCGACAAGACACGAAATACTTGGGCGAAAATTTAAAAAGATAGGTGTGAGAAGGGATAGAGTGTGAATTAATGCAGTATAGATCAAAAAGGGAAGAATGTGGATTCTGAGGACCGATTCCAATACGTAGGGCCAAGGGGATAATAACGCAAGGGGAATGTGAAGTAAGAGAAAGGATGACTAAGCTTATGACGATGCAATGCATCTCTAGTTTTGAAAGTAATATAAAGGAATAAATGTATAGCCATTACTAGTATAGTTTACTTGTAGGCATGGGAGAGGCTATCCTGAGAGGATGACCTAAGAAGGGCGAGGTCTATGTGTTAGAAAGGAATAGTTCACGAGCTTTTGAGGCCATATGAAGAAATAGCAAGAGAAGGGAAGGTACTCGAAGGCGGTTAGCATATAAGGAGCCCCCCAAAGGGGGAGGGGAGACCATATTATATTAAACCTAGAAAGGAATCGCAACACCAACACTATCAAAGTTCAAAATATGTCGGCGTGTCGCAAGAATACCTGGGAGAAGAGTAGAAGCGAAATAACAATGAGTATACTAACAGATAGACCTGAGGATAAAAGAATAGCCTACAGCCACGTTGGATCTTTAAGTAAAGATTACGTACTAAGACATGGCTTCCGTTAAGGTGCGGTGACGAGACAATAATAGAAAAGAAAGGACCCAGAAAGAACAAGGATGATGGGGTGACCCAATGAGTTAGAAAAACCTATGACAAGGAGCAAAGACTCATGAAAAGGTCAAGGGGTTCGATTATAAGGAAAATAAGGTAAAAGGATAAGGAATGGGTGTTATATCCCGTATTTCATGCATTTGGATAATTCGAGAAAGTCGTGGCAAGTTAAGGACAAGGTCGTTTTCAAGAATTATTTTAATGTACGAGTTGTTAGGAATATTATTTATGAACATTGGTGGTATGGAAATAATGTGGAAGGCTAAGGATAAAAAGGAAAATTTACTGCAAAGTGGCATCATGGTAATAATGTGGAAGACTAGGGGCAAAATGGTCATTTCACCAAATTCTAGAAAGAAGAAAGAAGAAAGGAATAAAAAGGATGATAAATAAGTCATCCTTGTCATGAAATTTTAAGAAAACTCTAGAATTATAAAGAAGGGAGGCATGTGGCTAATTTGTGATTGGTGGGACCTAAAATATATATATGGAAAGGTGGCTACTTCATTAACCAAAATTAAGAGTTGAACAAAGAAGAAAGAGAAACAAGAGAGGCAACCATTCCGGCCAAAAAAAAAAAAAAAAGAAAAAAAAATTCCGAGCCTTCAACTTTTGATTCAAGAATTATAATTTTCTTGAATTCCTAGCAAGTTCAAGATTCTCTACAAAGTAGCATAATTTTCAAGGCAAGAAAGTGCTTGTATTGGCAAGGAGAACTTATCGGAAAAAAGGCTAAGAATTTCATGTTTCATTCATATTATGGAAGGTTTATAGTGTTATAGTAAGTAGAATTGAATGGAAATCATGGAATTGTGATATGTGTGTGTGAGCCGTGTGCATGTGTGTGTGTAGGTGTGGCCGTGTAACACCATTCATGAAGGAGATGGAGTAGATTTATTTAGTGTGTTAATTGTGTTGTTATAGCCTTGGAATGTAAATAGAAGGTAAATGGCTCTTGTTGTCATGGAAAATTTATTGTAAGGTTGTTGTAGGAAAGTATGCAACTTTATTGTAGTTTATGTAAATATGGAAATGAAGTTGTAAGGTGCAATGGTGATTGTTGTAAGTGAAATTGAAAGATAAAAATGTGTTGTGAATATTTATGTTGAGACTTGGAGGTTTGAGTGAATTATGGTTTTGGTGGGAAACTTGTATATTTTGTGAATATTTCGTGAAATGATATGAAATGTTTTCGGAGTGTATTGAAGTGATCTTGATGGGTAGATGTATATGAAAACGTCGATGTTGGATTGAAAGTGTGAAGTTAGAATAGAAGTTATTGCATTATGAAGAAGTAATACTATTCCTGCTAGAATGTGTTTTAATTCGATTGTTATTGTTGGTATTGTTGTTGGGTTGTTGGTTGTTGCGGCGAGTTAAATTCTCGGGGTGCTATATGTATAGGGGAGATCTTTTCAAATTTTTGTAGAAAGGTATAAGTTAAGATTCAAGTTCTAAAGGCTTGAAATTGCTAATTAGTAACAATGACCATTTTTGTAGATTTTTGACGAAACAGGATTTGAATTTTGGAGAAGCGTAAGCATCGGAAAAGGTATATAAGAGAAACTTACCCTTCCTTTCTCTTGGCATGTCCTAGATATACTGGGCTTGAATTTGGACCTTAGAGGGACAACTCTACTCTTCGGAATCCACGTCAATTGCCCCTTTTCTTCCGGTGAATTGAATCAATTATGTTGCTAATGGTTGGAAAAGTTGTCTAATACCTAGAACTTGAACAAATGGGACCCGACTACCTTAAAACTATCACGAATGATATTATGAAGTGTAAAGTACGTAAATTAGGTACGCCACCTCATTTGACCGAAGTGGTACACGTCCCAGAGACCTATGTATATTATTCTATTTGCCTCATTTCCAAATGCGATAAATAATGAAAACCTTTGACTAATGTTCCGAATTTGATATAAGTGTCTGGTAACTCAGATATGAGCATTCTGGTTCGACTATTCTGATATAAATGCTTCGGTACGAATGATCCGATTCGAATATTCTGATATAAGTATTCAAAAATAAATATTCTGATATATATGTGTTCTGACATAGGTATTCTGATTTAAGTATTCCGGTATAAGCAATCCGGTATGATAACTCCGATATGAGCATTCTGGTATGAGTGTCTGATATAAGTATTCTGCTATGAGTATTTGGGTATGAGTACGATGACTGGTATTCGATACGGGTGGCTCTATAAGTCTTAATGTTCTGCGTACGATCTCGGATCGCTTAAAAAGTCCGAAGAGGTTTCTGTGCCTCAAAATGCTCATAACTTTCTGATACTAACTCGAAAGAACCCGAAATTTGTTCTGAATCCTCTGATGTCGGTAAGTATACGTATTCATCGAGTCTGGATTTATGTGCATATGGTTTCTCTGACGTATCTGCTCGTGCAAGGCTCAATGTATCTGTTCAAGCACGTCCGGGCCAGGATGCGGTATCGTGCGCATGCCTCTGTATATGTATCTGTTCACTGCGTCCCGGGCCAGGTTCTGTTATCGTGCGGGTTCCACTGCATTGTTCACCGCGTCCCTCATAGGCGGGCCAGGCTCTGTTTATGCATATGATATTATGATCTGATGATATGGGGACGGTGGCAGGGATGGCATATGATCTGTACATTCACCGCGTCCGTACTAGAGAGGGCGGGTTCTGTTACCGCGTCCCTACATTGGAGGGCCGGAATACATTATTAACGCATATGCTTATGATAATATATGATCTGTTATGCATAATCGTGTCTGAAAATAAGCATTTTGATATTCTGGACACTCTGATGACGATTTTGTAAGTCAGACTTCTGCATCTCTGATTTTGATAAGGCTCTGCCTATTATGCCTCCGTACTTCTGATTTTGGATTATGAATCTGTCTGATATATTTCTACGTCCGCTCCGTTCACGGATCTATACGGTATACTTCATGTACGTCTGGCTCTGTTCACGGATCTGTCTGGTATACTTCTGTACGTCTGACTCTGACCACGAATCTGTCCGACACAGCTCTGTACACCTAACTCTGATTACGGGTCTGTTCGATATAGTTCTGTACGTCTGCGTCTGATATAAGACATCATCTGAGCATTCTGTACGTTCTGTGTTTCGTCCGATATATGATATCATCTTAGCATTCTGTACGTTTGGTATTTCGTCCGATATATGACCTCGTCTGAGCATTCTGTACGTTCTGCTCTCCGTCTAACGTGTGACATCACCGTGCGCTCCGTATTTTCTGTACCTCTTCGGACATGCGATCTGTAATCGTAAAATAAGCATTTTTGTACTCTGGCTGACTTACATACCTTCTGTACTCCTTCTGGTATATGGGACAGGTATGTCTGATTCGTGTCTGAGAAATAGGCGTCTGGCATTTTGTCTAATGTACTTATCTTTTAGTCTTGTTTGTTTCAGTTATGGTTTACGTTTTCGTATTGCATGCCTTACATGCTCGGTACCTTTTTAAAATCGACCCCCCTGTCTTCGGGGGTGCGTTTCATGCCGCGCGGTACTCCCGGATGAGCTGAAGTTATTATAGAAGATGTTCAGCGAGAGATGGCAAGCTCCATTCTCCCGGAGGGCTGCCAAGTCAGAGTTTGTTTGTTATGATTTCTGGAGTTATGTTAGAGACTTTGCAGACAGCGTCGTGGGTATTGGTTGTCAGTCTGTAAGCGGCTCCGTCAGCCGATATGTTGGTCTGTGTTATATACTGAATTGTGTATGAATATAAATTTGTTCGAGTGGAAGGCTACAAAAAAAATCTACTATGTGTTTTATCTTATTTGATTTAAAAAGTTTGACGTGATTTTATGTGCAGCAAGAGTCTGAGGGTTCGCTCGGCCCTAAATAAGGGTCGGGTGCCCATCACACCCTAGTAAGGTCGGGGTGTGACAATGGGCATAAAGGAAAGAGCAGCTATAAAAGGAACCCTCCCGGAGTATTATCACGCCCATAAGGTTAGTTGAACATTCGAGGACGAATGTTCTAAAGGGGGGAGGATGTTATAGCCCGTATTTCATACGTTCGGATATTGTGAGACAATGGTGAGAAGTAAGGACAAGACTATGTTTCCAAAATTATTCTGATGTACGAGTTGTTAGGAATATTATTTATGCACATTATTAGTATGGAAATATTGAGAAAGGTTAAGGGTAAAAAGAAAAAAAAATTCGAGAATGGCCCATCGTAATATTGTGGAAGTCAAGGGGCAAAATGGTAATTTTACAAAAGTTCTAGAAAAGTCTTGAAAAGGGGACAAAGCTTGCATGGCAAGACATTAGTCTTCTTTATTTTGACTTAAGAAAATTTCAAGAAAAAGGGAGAAAACTCTAGAAAAAGAAACAAGGGGAGCATGTGGTCAATTAGTAGGATATATATATATATATATATATATATATATATATATATATATATATATATATATGTGGTCATCTTTTAATTTAAGAGAGTAGAAAAAAAGAGAAGATGACACAACAAGTCATCTTTGATGTAATGAAGAAATTTCAAGAACAAGACATGTGTTCCTTTGCTATTGGAGGAGACTAAGTATATAAGAATGAGAGGGGGATTAATTCATGAATTAGTTTGGAGAAAGAGAGAAAGAAAGAAAAAAATAATAGAAGAGAGCAAGGAAGGGTTTCGGCCATAGCTCTAAAAAATGAGCCATGGGAAATTGATGGAGAAAAATCATTTTCTTCTTGTATTCCAAGTAATTGGAAGGTCCTCTACAACGTGGAGGAGTCATTGGAACAAGAAAATCATTCATTTGTACAAGTTCATGATCCTAAGCCAAGTGGAAAGTTGAAGAGAAAAAGGTAAGAACCAATCTTCTCTTATGTGTTATGGATGCTTGGTATATGTTGTAGTATGGAGAAATGAATGAAAAACATGGAATCTTGCTTGTTGAAGTGTGGCCGTGCATACATAGTGGTTGGCCGTGCATGTGTTATATTGTGTAGAAAGAATGGATGAAGTGTATGTAGCATGTTGGTTGTTGTGGTAATGTCAAGAATTGGATGGAATTCATGAAACATATATAATGTAGTGATAGCCGTGTGGTGTATGGTGAGTGTGTGTGTGTATGTAGCATGTTGGTTGTTGTCATTATGTCAAGAAATGAATGAAAATTTATGGAAGTGTGCATGTAGTGTTGTGGCCGTGTGCTGCATGAGTTGGCCGTGCGGGTGTGTGTTGTATTGCATGGAAAGAAATGAATAAATTTTATGAAATCTTGTGTTGTTGGAATGTATAGAGATGGATGGAAATGCATGAAAATGTGTAAGAAGTTGTTGTAACCGAATAGTAGGTGATTTGGTAAGTTATGGTAAATTGATGTTATTTGACATTCTAATTGTCGTCATTATGGATTATGTGATGTACAATGAAGGTTGTTGTTGAAGTTAACGTATATGAATGAGAATGAAACGTATAGCTGTTGTTGAAATAGAAGGTTTCGGATAAAGTAGTATGTTGATTGAGTTGTTGGAAGATTATGTGAATTGAATTGAATTGAATTGAATTGAATTGGATATTGAAGTGTTGCTAGAATAATTGTTGGTATTGTTGATAGTTGGGCCGGGTTGAATTCCCGGATTGTTGTTGATTAAAATTGGCCGAGTAGATTCTCGGGGATGGTGTAATTACAGAGGAGATGCTGCCGAAATTTCGGCAGATAACAAGTAAATGTATTTGAAGGGTTAAGACAAGTGTATGGTAATGAAGCTAACGATTATGTCAACTCTCTTGAATGTAGACTAACAAGTTTGGACGAATAAGCGTAACTACTAAGGCGCGGCGCAGGTATGTTAAGGCTCGTCCCTTTTCCTTCTATGGCATGAATCATACATTGCAATTTTATGAATGCTCCCATAACGTCCTTACTTTCAAAAGTTATAAGTTATGATTTCAAAGCATGATTTTCCGTCCTAAAGGTTTATGAATGTTTCCCAAAATATCCATTTTTCTCCAAACCCAAGTTGTACGATTTTGAAAGTTTTTACGACATAAAACAACGCCTACGATTTTATGATGACAATGATGATGCTAGATATGAGAAAAGGTCTATGACGTATTTGTCGAGGATATGTTCTTATCATGAATACGACGACATGAAACGTTAAGCTATTTTTGAATAATGACTGTTTAAGGTTTCAAAGTATATGAAATGATGTGTCATGATCCTGTTTTATATTTCCCGTGATGTTATCCTTCAGCGTTAGTCTCGCCTTATAATCGTTCCTTCAAGGTGAGACAAGCGCCCATAGTTATTCCATAATATAATCGGAGGTTACCGACCTTACGTCACTCCGATAGAGATTATAGCTTTTCTTCGGGCTCTCCTGCATGCTATAACATGATATATGTATCAGAGCCGGTGGTGGGGCAAACCCAATGGTGGGGCAAACCCAATGGTGGGGCAAACCTCAGTAAGAACGCTGAGTCCCAGAGTGGGGGGTAAGTACAAGGCTTGCCTTAGGCAAATCCCGCATTGGTTTAGGCAAATCCCGCATTGGTTCAGGCAAATCCCATATCGGTTCATGTTGTCCCGGACGCGGGCTAATGATATTATGTGATTCAAACAGGTTATGTTTGTATATAAAAGTAACAGTAAGCATGCATGACTCCGCCTTAAGAGGCACTCAGATGTACAGACTATTTTTACAGCACATGATATGTTCTACAGTTCCATTCTGTTATTACTCACGAGTACAGTTTTTACTATGCTGCTACTCATAGCTATATCTCCTATTATGTTACTATTCATGCCTTACATACTCAGTACAATGCTCGTACTGACCCCTCTTCTTCGGGGGCTGCGTTTCATGCCGCGCAGGTACACCCAGATGATCAGAAGCCATTATAGAAGATGTTCCAGCGGAGTTGGCATCTCCATTTGCTCTGGAGAGTTGCCGGGTCAAGAGTCCTATGCTATGATGTCATGTTCGAGTTAGAGACTTTGCAGACAGAGTCGTGGGTCTAGAGTGTCAGCTTTACAAAGGGTTCCACTAGTTGATGTATTTTTATTATATCTTATGTTACAGAGCCCTTATGTTTACAGACTGTGTTTAATTTGAGAAACGACGAAAAGATTTTGAAAATTTTACTATGTATTTTACCTTCAATTGATTTAAGAATCTAAAGAGATTCGATAGGTAATGAGAGGTAGCGGGTTCGCTCGGCTCCGAATGCGGGGTCGGGTGCCCATCACACCCTAGTAAGGTCGGGGTGTGACATATGTCATACAACCTCCTACAAAAATCTCAAAGCAATCCGAGCTTTTCTGTGAAAGTTATGAACGTTTGAACTTTTGGAATCGCTAAAGAATAAACTTTAAAACAAAAATCAGCTTTCATGTAATCTTTACAACTTATGAATTCCAAGAACATAAGGATCAATGTTTTGTCATATCAACACAAGAATACCAAGGAACAAAAGCGAATCATAGACATGCTCGGATTGCGAGAATAGAGTTTCCTCGAGGCTTGTATCATAGCCTATTTTAACTAAGGCATGCCAAGGAAAGAAGGTTACTTTACATACCTCAAACGCTCTCCAATATGATCCAACTCAAGCTAAATCCAACCTATGATTCGGGCTGCTCACGATCTATAAACAAGCCATAAAATGCCAAACATTAGCTAAAGACTTTTTGGGCATTAAATTCCAATTTCGCCCTTAATTCTACAGAAATTTGGGCAGCATTTCCCCTGTAAATAGGCTACCCCGAGAATTTAACTCGGCCAAATCAATCGACAACAACAACAATAACCAACCTAGCAACATCAACAACCAATCCGGAAGGTAATTCAACATTAATAACTCTATTTTCCATTATTCAACAACTTACATAAATTCAATTCGACAACTTGCATTCGAGCCAACGTCGACGCTTATACATTCACATACAAACCCGAACCCATACCAACAATATTTAAAGGCATTCTAAGCAATTCATACAACATTTCCAACAATCCAAAATTTTCCCCAAAGCAGCCGAATTCAGCCCCAAAAACCGAGAACCCCACTTTTTACATTCCTCATTCTCAAATCATGATTTGCATCCACAATTCACATTCTAACAATGCTATTCTCATCAATATATAATTTACATTAAATGTACAAAAATCTCCAAATCAGTCCGCAACAATCACAATATCAATTTGAGCCATTAAACATTCATTTCCAACATAGAATTCATAACGACGACGACTAAAACATTAAGCGATATCAATTCGTTCATTGTCATATAATATGACCCATTTCGACCAACACTACACATATACATATATGGATGATTCTCAATCGTTCTTCACCTTACAATGATCATAATAAACTAACAAGGCATTAATTCATAGTTTCAACACAACACCACAAACACCCATTTGCACGGCTCAAACACCACACACAACTCATTTCCAATATTCCATATTTCATGATTTTCCTCCATTATAACATACTACAACAAGCATACAACCTTCACAATACATAAAACATAATGAATTCTTACCTTTTCTCTTCAATTTCCCAATAGCTAGGGTTTCCAAAAGATGAAAAATAATGGGTTGATCACTCCAACGTCGCTTCCACGCTACTTAGGAACTCAATATAGTGGGTTTACATCAACAAAATAATTTTAGAAGGACAAGAAATGGAAGGTGATTTCGCCTCCTCTTGGCCGAGAGCTTTGGTGGAGGGAGTCTTCAACTTCTTGATATTTTCTAAGTGTTAAGAATGAGGCAATTGAACTAGTGGTCATCTTTTATCATAATATGAAGTGTACAATTCCCTTGGCCCACATTAATGAGTTGTTCCAATTAAAAGTTGACACAAAAATGTGTGGGGGCCTCAATCCACTCACACGGCCAACATGGAAAAGTGGATGATTTTCAACTTCCAATTTTATCACTTTTGGTCCCAAATTTTCCTAATTATTCCATACCAACAAATTCATGCACAACTTATATCTCAAAATAAAATCGAAGGTCAAAAATTTCGACTTTGTATCCCGGAATAGTTTTGTCCTTAACTTATCATAATTAATCCGGATTGTTCCAATGCACAAAAATACGGGTTCTAACAGGATAATACATGCTTCTGATACTAAGTCACTAGAATTGGCTTCCTATAGATTGCGGGATATGGCCGTCCGTTGATACAACAATTGGATGTCTTGAAGAGGGGTAAATGCACCTCCCTCGGTATGGCCAGAGTTCATGGATGCTTTCCGCTAACATTATTTGCCACTGGATGTTCGACGGGCCCGAGCCGACAAGTTCTTAAATCTTTGACAGGGTAATATAAGTGCTTGAGAATATAGTCTTCACTTTAATTCCTTGGCTAAGTATGCCCCAGCCATGGTAGTTGATAAAGGGGACCGTGTAAACCGGTTCGTGAGTGGTTTGGGGCTACATTTGATTAAAGATTGCTTGTGTTAGAACCCGTATTTTTGTACATTGGAACAATCCGGATTAATTATGACAAGTTAAGGACAAAACTATTCCGGGATACAAAGTCGGGATTTTTGACCTTTGATTTTAATTTGAGATATAAGTTGTGCATGAATTTATTGGTATGGAACAATTAGGAAAATTTGGGACCAAAAGTGATAAAAATTAGAAGATGAAAATCATCCACAATTCCATGTTGGCCGTGTATAGTAGGAGAGGGACCCCACACAATTTTGTGTCATCTTTTAAGTGATCCAACTCATTAATGTGGGCCAAGGTAATTGTACACTCCATTTAAGGGATAAAAGATGACCACTTAGTCTTCCATTCATTCACCACACACTTAACACTTAGAAAAAAAAATAAAGTTGAAGACTCCCTCCATTGAAGCTCTCGGCCAGCAGCTCCAAATATCAACCCCCATTTTTAGCTCTTCTAAAATTATTTCATTGATGTAAACCCATTATTTTGAGGTCCCTAAGTAGCGTGGAAGCATCGTTGGAGCGATCAACCTATTATTTTTCATCTTTTGGAAACCCTAGGCTATTGGAAGTTGAAGAGAAAAAGGTAAGATTTGATCTTGTTTTTGTGTTATGAAGGTTATATTCATGTTGTAGTATCTTATAATGGGGGAAAAATCATGAAATATGGAAGGTTGGAAATGAGTTGGGTTTGTGGTGCTTGAGCCGTGTGGTGTGTGTGTGTGTGGTGTGATATTGAATTGATGAATTAATGCTTAGTTAGTTTATTATGATCATTGTAAGGTGAAGAACAATTGGGAATCATCCATATATTTGTATGTGTAGTGTTGATTGAAATGGGTCACATTATATGACAATGAACGAATGAATGTCCCTTAATGCTTTAGTCGTCGTCACTATGAATTCTAGGTTGGAAATGAATGGTTATTGACTCAAAATGATGTTGTTAATGTTGCGGACTGTTTTTGGAGGTTATTGTATGTTTAATGTAATTGGTATATTGATGAGATAGCATTGTTAGAATGTAAATTGTGGATACAAACCATGATTTGGAAATGAAGAAAAAGTTAGAGGGGCTGTCTCGGTTAGGGGCTGTTTCGGGTAGCTTGGGAAAATTTATGGATTGTTGGAAATGTTGTATGAATTGCTTAGAATGTCTTGAAATGTCGTTGGTATGGGTTCGGGTTAGTATGTGAACATATAAGCGTCGATTTTGGCTTGAAGGTAAGTCGTCGAATTGAATTTATGAAAGTTGATAAATGATGGCAAAGAGAGCTATTATTGTTGTATTACCTTTCGGATTAATTATTAATGTTGTTAGGTTGGTTGTTGTTGTTGTTGTTGATTGTTTTGGCCGAGTTGAATTCTCGGGGTAGCCTATTTACAGGGGAAATGCTGCCCAAATTTCTGTAGAATTAAGGGCGAAATTGGAATTTAATGCCCAAAAAGTCTTTAGCTAATGTTTGGCATTTTATGGCTTATTTTTAGATCGTGGGCAGCCCGAATCATAGTTTGGACTTAGCTTGAGTTGGATCATATTGGAGAGAGTTTGAGGTATGTAAAGTAACCTTTCTTTTTGGCATGCCTTAGTTAAAGTAGGCTATGATACGAGCCTCTAGGAAACTCCATTCTCGCAATCCGAGCTTGTCTATGGTTCGCATTTGTTTCCTTGGTATTCTTGTGCTAATATGCCATAACATTGATCCTTATATCCTTGGAATTCATAAGTTGCAAAGGTTATGTGAAAGCTGATTTTTTTGAAAGAATTTATTCTTTAACGATTCTAAAACTACAAACGCCCATAACTTTCTCAGAAAAGCTCGGATTGCTTTGAAATTTTCATAGGAGTTTGTATGATATAGAATGAGTATGTTTTTCATAGGCGGACCCAGTTCGGGTCTACCCCCGTCTGTGGGTCCCGCGACATTCCTTTATGTAATTTTGATAACTTTTGAAACAAAGAGTAATAATTATTATTCCGATTTTGAATATGACTATTTTACTTATCTTTTGGATTTATGATAATGATTTTATGCATATGATTACTCACTACTCCGCTCGTGCCTACTATGATATCGTTCGGGTTCCGGGCCGGTTCATTGTCGTGCGCATTATGATATACTCCGGTGTTATGTGCTTATGGTTCACCGAGTTCTCGCTCGAGGGCCGGGTTCCACTTATATTTGGTGTGATGCGTGCATGGTGATATCGTGTATGATATGTGACGGAGATTTGGAGATTTTAAACTTTCGGTGTTATCTTGTGTTATGGCGCCATCGACAAAGCGGGGCGACCATATTTCCGTGCCCTATGCATGACTCATATTTTGAAGTAACATTTTGATATTTTGAAATGCATTTACTTTCGTATCCCTATTTCGATTTCGACTCGCATTTGTATACTATATTTTCTCGCTTTGCATACTCGCACATATTTCGTACCGACCCCCTTTCTTCGGGGGCCGCGTTTCATGCCCGCATGGTACGTACGCACGGTTGGTGATCACACCTGTTTAGGACACCCTCTTCTGCTATTGGAGTGCTCCTCTCATTCGGAGCTTATATTTTTGGTATATATTCGTGCATTTGCATTGTATATAATTGTTCATGGGTACGGCGGGGCCCTGTCCCGTCATATGATTCTGTCTGTCTGTTTAGAGGTCTGTGGACATATTTTGTGGGTTGTGCCTACTTTTGTACGGTTGCGTTTGGATATGTTGTGTTTGGGCGATCCCATTCGCCGCGGCGGCCGGTCCGCATGTGTGTATATATGTGGTGTTGTTGGCCCTGTGTGGCCTTTGTTGGTATTTTTTGTGCGCAGGATTATTTTGGATAGTCCGTAAAACAAAGGAAACTCTGCCGAAATTTTTCTGGAAATTATCTAAATTTGAAACATAGCCTTGTCGGCTTCTGTTGGATACTTGGATGCGTTTGATATCATTTGAGATAGCGTTTGATAGGTGTGTTTGGGTGCCCAGATCGGGCACTAGTCACGGCCTACGGGGTTGGGTCGTGACAGGTTTGACAGCCTCACTCCAGGAAGGAATGGATATCGCTCGTATTCAGGCCCATACTCAGAATTTGGAGGAACAACAACAGCCACAAAGGGTTGAGCGTGATTCTAATAGAAGTTATAGTAAGAGGGCCAGATCTTTCGGTGCTGCTAGTGAGTTCAGAGGGGGTTAAATGCAGTAGTATTCCAGGCATTCAGGGCAATTAGTGGCCAGTGCACCTCCTCGATTTGCGGACAAGAGATTTGATCATCCTATCTATTCTGGACCTGGCCAAAGCACTAGTATTTCGGGTTCCCAGTATAGGGGTGATTCCAGCCAGGCGAGACCATCTTCACCGCGATATATTCAGTGCGGTAAGTTACATGCAGGACAGTGTCGCTTGGGTTTAAATGTTTGCTATACGTGTGGGTGACCAGGCCACGTTATGAGAGATTGTCCTTTGAGAGTAGGTGGAGGTGTGGCTCAACCGACGGGGTCTGCAGTTGGTTCTTCATCATCATTGTGCCCTCCTGGGCAGACCTCTAAGACTTTAGCAGGCCGTGGCAGAGGCAGAGGGGGAGTATCCAGCTTGAGCAGTCCTCAGTGAGGGACTCGGTGAAAGATGCAATAACAGTATGCACGAGCAGAGTAGCGAGTAACCATATGCATATAAATCATCATTTGAGACTCAATAGATAAGTAAACTAACCAACGCTCGAGTATCAGGATGGTAGCCATAGTAAGTTCTCTCTAATTGTCATTACGAACTATATTAAGGAAAGTCTCG
>NW_026716799.1:0-16499 GCF_029784015.1 Lycium ferocissimum | reverse complement strand
AGGCTCAAATCATAGCCTATTACATCTAGGACATGCCAAGAGAAAGAAAGGGTAAGCCTTACATACCTTTTCCGCTGCTTACGCCTCTCCAAATTCAAATCCCGTTTCGCCCAAGATCTACAAATGGTCATGTTTACCAATTGTCAATAGTAAGACTTTTAGAATTCAAATTTTTAATTCACTATTTGTCTACAGAAATTTGGGCAGCATCTCCCCCTCAGTAAATTCGCCGCCCCGAGATTCTATCTCGGCCAACAATACCATAGAAAATCCGAGAATGAGACTCGGCCAACAGATCAACGATGACAATACCAATAATTACTCACAATAATCCAACCCACATACTAAACCACCCGAAACTTCTCAACTTTCCTAGAACAATATTTAACGCATTTCTTGCTTCCAAATTCATAACTTCCTCAACAATACACACATTAGCAACATTATACTCATAAATAGAGAAACGACACTAACATTATATTCGCTTCCAAATCAGCCCACAGCAATTCCAACATCAATTTAAGTTATCAAATTTCCATTTCCATCACAAATTACATAACTACATCAATTAACATACTATATAAAAGTTGTTCCATCATCTCTACACATTTTTATTCTAGATTCATAACCCATATTAAAACCATGCATTGCTAACATCATATTCATACAAACGTAAGGAAGCATACTAATATTACATTAACTTCTCCACCAATCTACAAACAATTTCCATTTCGTTCCAACCCTTTAAACCTTCATATAATATCATAGAATCCGCAACGACATCGACTAGAATATTACATGAAATCAACTCGTCATAGCTTACCACACAATAACATTCTCGGCCACAACAACTACACCCATATTTTCATAAATTTCCATCCTTTTCCATACATTGCAACAACAACTAACATACTACATAGAATTAATCCATTCTCTTCCAAATCACACTATGACCACACGGCCACAACTACATATACACGGACAACTATTCAACATCCATATTTTCATAATTTTCATGAGTTTCATTCACTCCTACACGCCACAACATACACAACCATACATAACATATAAAAGAAGATTAAATTCTTACCCTTTTTCTTTAATTCCCCACTTGGCTAGCATGTTGATCTTGCAACAATAAATGTTCTACTTGTTCCAATGACCTCTTCTCCTTGCTAGGGACCTTCCAATTAGTAGAGAATAATTTTTGAGAAATTTTTCCAAGATTCTTGTTGCCTCCAAGCTTGGCCGAAATTGGCCCTTTGTTTTTCTTCCAAAGTTTCTTCTTTTTTTTTTTTTCTCTCCAACTCTCTTGCCTAAAATGAAGACTTCTCATATATATATATATATATATATATATATATATATATATCCTCCAAATCATGTGAGGGGCACATGCCCCTTCTCTAGAAATTTCTTTCTTTTTCTTGAAATTAAAAGATGACTCAATTGTCATCATTTTCCATTCATTTCTTTTTCCCATTTTTTTTGTCACATGGCCAATATGGCCTCTTTGGAATTTTCATGAACCTTAGGTAAAATTCCCATTTTGCCCCTCGACTTTTCTCAATATTACCACTTCGCCCCTAACCTTCCACATTATTTTCATTGGTCATTTTGCAAATTTCCCTTTTTACCGTGGCCTTTCCAAATATTTTCATACTACCAATGCTCATAAATGATATCCCTAACAACTCGTACATTAAAATAACTCTTGAAAATGATCTTGTCCTTAACTTGCCACGGCTTTCTCGAATTATCCGAATGCATGAAATACGGGATATAACATCCTCCCCCCCTTTAGAACATTCGTCCTCGAATGTTCAACTGATCTTATGGGGTCTTGTAGCACTTCGGGGGGTCCCGTTTTATGGTCGTTCTTCTCTTTATACCCCTTTCCTTATCCTTTACCTTATGCTCCTTGGCCTTCACACAAATCCTCAGTTTATGTCATAGGTTTCCCTTCTGGTACTTGAGAGTATGGTGATCCCTTTTTGGTCTAATACAATATAGCCTCCCCTCTCTTTAAGGGCTCCTTATATGCCAACAGTTCTTCTTTTCAACTCCGTGTACAACATAGCAAGATTTCTTATCATAAGTTTTTTTTTTTCTTTTCTTTTTACTTTCCGTCAATACCCTCACATATAAGATATCATACATGTTCATATACATATACACAGATAATTAGTATCAACTAACCCACAAAATACTCCCAGACGCTATTCAAGCCTATCCAGATTCCAGAGCCGTGACGTGCTTTCTGTCTTTTCTCAAGTCTAGCCCGTTGCGCGTTGCGTGGCCTTTTATGGTCTCCAACCATTTCGTATATTCTAATTTCACTTAGATCGTTCTGGTTTTTCATTTGTCTTTTACAAACTAATCTTTGGAATTTCTTGCATACTTCCCAGGGGGTCACCCATCATGAAATTGCTCCCACCTGAGCACGCTTAACCCCGAAACTTTGGTGGGATTTGGTGCCTTAATGCTGATATAATCGCGTCCACTTCCTCATATGCCCTTTACTACATAATCTGGAGCCGGTCAAAGTTTCACAAATTCTAAGGCATTTTCGTAACACGTCCTTTCTTGTGCGATTACCGTTTTGCCCTTTTCAATCTTCCATATCACCTTCACAAATTCTTATTATCCGAAATCTGTACACCGCGAATGCCATCAATACCTTACGAGTATATAACTTCATATCACATTCTTGCCATCCGTAACTTTCGTTTCGGATAACGTAACAAATATTTTCGTACTTGCCCTTGTAACCTTTCCATATCGTTACTTGGTTCCTTCCGTCGTATGTAAGGCTTACATATGAAATTTCTTATTTCATTCCCCTATGACTTGGCTCTATCGCACGATCTATGACAGAAAGAAGGTCAACAGTCCCTAGATGCCCCGTAGTCTCCTGTTTATAAATGTGGCGCGCTTCACACCATAAACAGGACTCTACCGGACACGACTTTGCAGACAACCCCACGGACAGACCTCGCTCTGATACCACTTTGTCACACCCTGATCTTATTAGGGTGTGATGGGCACCCGACCCTTACTTAGGGCCAAGCGAACCCTCAGACTCTTACTGCAAACGGAATCACGCCAAATTTTTTTTTTAAACCAAATGAGATAAAATACATAGTAGATTTTTTTTTCGTAGCCTTCAACTCGAACAAATCTATAATCATACAAAATTCGATATAACACAGACCAACATATCGGCTGACGGAGCCGCTTACAGACTGACAACCAATACCCACGACGCTGTCTGCAAAGTCTCTAACATGACTCCAGAAATCATAACAAACAAACTCTGACTTGGCAGCCCTCCGGGAGAATGGAGCTTGCCATCTCTGCTGGAACACCTTCTATAATAACTTCAGCTCATCTGGGAGTACCTGCGTGGCATGAAACGCAGCCCCGAAGACAGGGGGTCAGTACGAAAAATGTACCGAGCATGTAAGGCATGTAATACGTAAAACGAAACCATAATCGAAACAAACAGACTAAAAGATAAGTACATTAGTCAAAATACCGTACGCTTATTTTTCGTACACAAATCGACATACCATCTCTCATATGTCGGAAGGAGTACAGATGGTAAGTGAGTCAACCAGAGTACTAAAATGCTTATTTTACAATTACAGATCGCATGTCCGAAGAGGTGCAGAAAATATAGAGCGCACCGGTGATGTCACACGTTGGACGGAGTGCAAAACGTACAGAACGTTCAGACGAGGTCATATATCGGACGGAATAGCAAACGTACAGTATGCTAAGATGATATCATATACCGGGCGAAATACAGAACGTACAGAATGCTCAGATGATGTCTTATATCGACGCGACGATGTACGAGCTATATCGAAAGCGGACCGTAATCGAGTTAGGCGTACGGAGCCGTGTCGGACGTGATTCGTAGTCGAGTCGGACGTACGAAGTATACCGGACGGATCCGTGAACGAGCCGGACGTACGGCGATATATCGGACGGATTCGTAATCAAATCGAAGTATGGAGGCATAATAGGCGAGCCTTATCAAAATCAGAGATGTAGAAGTCTGACGTACAAAATCGTCATCAGAGTCAGAAGTACAAAAAAATGCAGACCTTGTCCAGAATATCAAAATGCTTATTTTCAGACCATAGATTATGCATAACAAATCATATATTATCATAAGCATATGCTGATAACAGATCCCGGCCCTCCAGTGAGGGACGCGGTAACAGAACCCGGCCCTCTAGTACGGGACGCGGTGAACGTACGCATCATATGCCATCCTCGGCCACCGTCCCCATATCATCGGATCATACTATCATATACATAAACGAGCCCGACCCGCCTATGAGGGACGCGGTGAACAATGCGAAGGAACCCGCACGATAACGAACCCGGCCCGGACGCAAAGTGAACGTATACATATACGAGGCATGCGCACGATAACGCATCCTGGCCCGGACGCAGTGAACGGATACATTGAGCCTTGCACGAGCGAGTCGTGAGAAACCATATGCACATAAATCCACACTCGATGAATACGTACACTTACCGACAAATCAAAAGCTCGAAACGAATTTCGGGTTCTTCCAAATTAATATCGGGAAGTTATGAGCGTTTGAAATACAGAAACCTCTTCGGACTTTTTAAGCGATCCGAGATCGTACGTGGAAAACGTTAAGGCCTATAGAGCATACTCATATTAGAATACTCGGATCGACGACTCATATCCGAATACACATAGCGTAATACTTATATCGAATACTTATATCGAATATTTACATCGGAATACTTATATCAAAATATTTAAATCGATCATTCGTACCGAAGCATTTATATCGAATAGTCGAACCGTAATGCTCATATCCGAGTTACCGACACTTATATCAAATTCGGAACAATAGTCAAAGGTTTCCTTAATTATCTTACGGAAATAAGACAAATAGAACAATACAATTAAATCTCGGGGACCGTGGGCCCACCTCGGGTCAAGTCGGGTAACGAACATAAAAACGTGGTCATTATGTGCCATTGGATCATCCTCGAAGATTTCAAGGCATTCCGCTTTCATTTTCAAAAGTTACGGACGTTTGAACATTTCTTTACAATAAAGCGTAAGTTATTTAGTTCAATTCTACCGAATGAAAAAGGGATAAATATAAGCTCGGATTTCGAGAGTAGAATCATCCCCGAGGCTCAAATCATAGCCTATTACATCTAGGACATGCCAAGAGAAAGAAAGGGTAAGCCTTACATACCTTTTCCGCTGCTTACGCCTCTCCAAATTCAAATCCCGTTTCGCCCAAGATCTACAAATGGTCATGTTTACCAATTGTCAATAGTAAGACTTTTAGAATTCAAATTTTTAATTCACTATTTGTCTACAGAAATTTGGGCAGCATCTCCCCTGTAAATTCGCCGCCCCGAGATTCTATCTCGGCCAACAATACCACAGAAAATCCGAGAATGAGACTCGGCCAACAGATCAACGATGACAATACCAATAATTACTCACAATAATCCAACCCACATACTAAACCACCCGAAACTTCTCAACTTTCCTAGAACAATATTTAACGCATTTCTTGCTTCCAAATTCATAACTTCCTCAACAATACACACATTAGCAACATTATACTCATAAATAGAGAAACGACACTAACATTATATTCGCTTCCAAATCAGCCCATAGCAATTCCAACATCAATTTAAGTTATCAAATTTCCATTTCCATCACAAATTACATAACCACATCAATTAACATACTATATAAAAGTTGTTCCATCATCTCTACACATTTTTATTCTAGATTCATAACCCATATTAAAACCATGCATTGCTAACATCATATTCATACAAACGTAAGGAAGCATACTAATATTACATTAACTTCTCCACCAATCTACAAACAATTTCCATTTCGTTCCAACCCTTTAAACCTTCATATAATATCATAGAATCCGCAACGACATCGACTAGAATATTACATGAAATCAACTCGTCATAGCTTACCACACAATAACATTCTCGGCCACAACAACTACACCCATATTTTCATAAATTTCCATCCTTTTCCATGCATTGCAACAACAACTAACATACTACATAGAATTAATCCATTCTCTTCCAAATCACACTATGACCACACGGCCACAACTACATATACACGGACAACTATTCAACATCCATATTTTCATAATTTTCATGAGTTTCATTCACTCCTACACGCCACAACATACACAACCATACATAACATATAAAAGAAGATTAAATTCTTACCCTTTTTCTTTAATTCCCCACTTGGCTAGCATGTTGATCTTGCAACAATAAATGTTCTACTTGTTCCAATAACCTCTTCTCCTTGCTAGGGACCTTCCAATTAGTAGAGAATAATTTTTGAGAAATTTTTCCAAGATTCTTGTTGCCTCCAAGCTTGGCCGAAATTGGCCCTTTGTTTTTCTTCCAAAGTTTCTTCTTTTTTTTTTTCTCTCCAACTCTCTTGCCTAAAATGAAGACTTCTCATATATATATATATATATATATATATATATATATATATATATATATATCCTCCAAATCATGTGAGGGGCACATGCCCCTTCTCTAGAAATTTCTTTAATTTTCTTGAAATTAAAAGATGACTTAATTGTCATCATTTTTCATCCTTTTTCTTTCCTTTTTTTTTTTTGTCACATGGCCAATATGGCCTCTTTGGAATTTTCATGAACCTTAGGTAAAATTTCCATTTTGCCCCTCGACTTTTCTCAATATTACCACTTCGCCCCTAACCTTCCACATTATTTTCATTGGTCATTTTGCAAATTTCCCTTTTTACCGTGGCCTTTCCAAATATTTTCATACTACCAATGCTCATAAATGATATCCCTAACAACTCGTACATTAAAATAACTCTTGAAAATGATCTTGTCCTTAACTTGCCACGGCTTTCTCGAATTATCCGATATAACATGAAATACCGGGCAATACGTAAAAACCGAACCATAATCGAAACAAACAGACTAAAAGATTAGTACATTAGTCAAAATGCCGTACGCCTATTTCTCGGACACAAACCGACATACCCGTCCCATATATCGAAGGAGTACGGAGGTAAGTAAATCGGCCGTAGTACTAAAATGCTTATTTTACAATTACGTATCGCATGTCCGAAGAGGTACAGAAAATACGAGCGCACCGGTGATGTCACACGTCGACGGAGAGCAACGTACGTAAAGCTCTCGACGAGGTCATATATCGGACTAACTATCGAACGTACCGAACTATGTCGAACATACCCGTAATCGGAGTCGACATACGTAGCCGTGTCGGACATTCGTAATCGAGTCGACGTACGACATACCGATAGATCCGTGAACAGAGCCAGACGTACGGAGATATATCGGTATTCGTAATCAAAATCGAAGTATGGAGGCATAATAGGCGAGAGCTCATCAAAAGCAGAGATGCAGAAGTCCGACTTACAAAATCGTCATCGTGAGTGTCCCGAATATCAAAATGCTTATTTTCGGACCACGCATTATGCATAACGGATCATATATCATCGTAAGCATATGCGATAACAGATCCCGCCCTCCGCCGAGGGACGCGGTAACGTAACCGGCCCTCTAGTACGGGACGCGGTGAACAGACAAATCATATGCCATCCTGGCCACCGTCCTCACATCATCAGATCATAATATCATATGCATAAACAGAGCCCGGCCCGCCTATGAGGGACTGTCACGACCCAACTCCGTAGGCCGCGACTCGTGCCCTAGTTGGGCACTCATACGTACATTACCCTAAATTAGCAAAATATTAAAGACAAATAGAAATAATAATTTAACAAGGACAAGTGGGCATGCCGCACGAAGGCCGATAAGGCCATCACAAAACATAGATAAACTCTAAACGTACGCAAATCTCACGAAACATGTACAGAACCCACACCTCAAGTCTACGTACTCTACGAACAAAAGCAAAATCATATGACGGGACGAGCCCCGCCGTACCCGAGAATAAATACGTACATATGCAAGCAGAAGTTTCATACCAAAATACGGGCTCGGAAAAGGAGCACGTCAACAAAATCGAGCGTATAACATAAGCAATGGATCCACAAATCGGTCGTGTACTGCGCGGCACGAAACGCACCCCGAAGAAAGGGGTCGACGGAAAATGTAATTATATGTAAAGCGAGATCGTAACAAAATAAAACTAAAATCGTAACGTAATATACGGAAAACGAACGAGATGCATAGGTAGTCGTAAATGCATATCAAAAATCATAAGTAATGCATGCGAAGACATATGCAAAACCGGCCCCGCTATGGGACTCGGTGAACGAACGAGAGGCGCCCTTCTCCGCGCCATAACACATCATACTTCGAGTAGGGAATATCTCCGAAACAAATCATAACATACCAAGTGGCCACATCACATCACATAATCGGATATCGAATATATGTACATGGCACATCATACTTCGGACCCGTGTACATGTCATACCTCGCCCTCACACCGGGCGCTCGCGAACAATGCAGACATACGCTTGAGAACATATCTGGCCGGGCTCGGTGTGGGAAACATTGAGGCATCCACGAGTGGAGTAGTGAGAAACTAATGCAATAAAATACCATAAAAATTTCCGGAGACTCAATGAGGCATAGGGAATGGCAAATCAAAGTAACGAAATCGGACGGAATCATAGTACGTACCTTTCGGACATCACGAGGTTATGTCGACGTAACATTCGGGGTCAAAGTACATATCAAAACGTTTCATAGGACTTAATGGAATATTTAAAATGATTTTTTCCTAGTAGCTAAAGCATTCCTTGAAAGCCGCTCGAAGACAAATCGTAAATACAAATGAGTAAAATCGGAAATGGGGGCCCACCTCGCTAATTGAGGTGGCGGACATAAATTACATATGTTCAACTTCAAAATATCATTTACGAGGATTTTAAGGTAATCGGATTTTATTTACAAAAGTTGGGGAGGTTTAGATCACTTTCTAATCATTCACAACCTAACTAATTCAATTCTACTGAAAGAAAAGGAAAATTTTCGAATGCGGATTCCGAAGAGTGGAGTTGTCCCCGAGGTCCGAATTCAAGCCTAGTACATCTAGGGCGTGCCAAGGAAAGAATAGGGGTAGCTTTACATACCTTTCTCGCTTGTTAAGCTCGTCGAAACTCCGGTCCCGTTTCGCCAAAAAATGCGCAAATGGTCATATTGACCGGAGTTACTATTCATGAGACTTAGAAATTCCATTCTTGACCAATACTTGTCTACAAAAATTTGGACAAAGATCTCCCCTATGCATATAGCACCCCCGAGATTCAACTCGGCTCAAAACAACCAACAACAACCCAACAACAACATTAATAACATTAACGATCACAACATAGCACAATTTAACATAACTAGTTTACTTTCCGACATAATGCGACAGTTTCCAATCCGACTCACGTTTTCAAACCAACACCACCATACTCACATTCATTACTAATCAAAATCGTTACGATGCCATTCGGAAACATTTCATATCATTTCTACAATATATACACAAGCTATACAAAATATCTGTTTTCCACCAAAGTCATAATTCATCCAACACTTCTAATTTCCAACATACATATTCATAACATGTTTCCATCTTCCAAGTTCATCAAAAATCATCGTAATTCACACCTTAACAACTTAATTATTGTTACATCCCGTATTTTGAATGTTGGGGCGATTCGGGTTAACTACGAAAAGTTAGGGTTAAGACTTTTCCGGGGTGCGAAGTCGGGACGTGTGACCTTCGATTTCGTCGTAAGACCTAAGTGTGTATGACGTTCTTGGTATGGAATCATCAAAGAAACTTCGGGACCAAAAGTGGAATTAAGAGAAGTAGGCTATTATTGGAAAAAATGGAGGGAGTAATATATGGCCATGTGGCCGGCCACCTTTGAGTGGGCCATGGCCACATGGTTGGCCATTATATGTAAATTAAGAGATGACTAAGGGACCATATATCATCATTTTAAGACTTAAGAAAAATCAAGAAACTTGGAGAGGAGAAAAAGAGAGAGTTTCGGCCAACTTGAGGAAAAACCAAGACCAAGATCAAGCCTTCCCAAAATTATTTCTCCTAAGCAAATCTACTAATTTGAGGGTACTTGATAACGTGGAGGTGTTGTTTCAAGCGTTGGATTGTTCGTTTTCGTCTTTGACCAACTTTGGACAAGTTGAGGATTTGTGAAGAAAGGTAAGTTTAATCTTGTTTTTATGAGTTATGAAAGGTTTATGTGTGTTGTTGTATGTTGTTATGGATGAAATTCATGGAAACTTGGTGATTGAAGTTGAGGCCGTGTACATGTTAGTTGGCCGTGTATGTGTGTTGTGTGTTCTAAGTGATGAACTAAGTATTATGTAGTGTGTTTGGTTATTGTGGTGTGTTGAAATAAATGAAAATCATGAATATGTATGTGTGCAAGGTTGGCCGAATATGGCCTTTGATGTGTGTCAAGAAATGGATTAGTTTCCTTGGAATTTTGGTTGTTGTCGTTATGTGAATTCTATGTTGGAAATGAGAGTTTAATGATTCAAGTTGGTATTGTAAGTGTATGGGCTGTTTTGGAGGATTTTGTGTATTTAGTGTGATTTTTATGTTTATGGAAATGACATGGTTAGAGTATGGATTGTTGGAGCAAATTATGTCTTGAAACCGAGGAACGTGCTAGAATGGAAGTTCTCGGGTTTGGGGGCCAATTCGGGTGGAATGGAGTATTTGTTGGGTTGTTGGAAATATTGTATGAATTATTTAAAGAGTTCTTGAATGTTGTTTGAACGGTTTTAGATTGATAATTGAATATGCGTTCGTTTGATTACATGTTGGTTTGTAAGTATGTAGTCGTAGTAAGCATAATTGGAATATTGTTGGAATGTGTGGAGAAGGATTTTTAATGTTCGAATGCGTTTCGAATTGATTGTGGATATTGTTGGAATGATTGTTGGTTTGTTGTGTTGTTGAATTTGGCCGAGTTGAATTCTCGGGGTTGGTCCATTTATAAAGGAAGTGCTTTGTGAATTTTCCGTAGGATTATGTACTAGTTGAAATGAGCTTTTAAATGCTTATGGTTGACGTTGGTACTTATTGATGTTATGTAGATCTTGGAGAGTTCGAGATATAAGTTTGGTTGGATTAGCGTTGTGTGCAAGCGAGGTATGTAAAGCTTAACCCTTCTTTCTTTTGGCATGTCTTAGTTTAATATAGGCTATGATACTAGCCTCGAGGAAATTCCATTCGTATAATCCGAGCATGACTATGATTCGCGTTTGTCTTTTGGTACTCGTGTGTGATGTGAGAAAATATTGGTTTTGATGTTGTTGGAAAAATTGATTTTAAAGTTGCATAAAAACTTGGTTTTCAAAAGAGCTTTATTCTTAAACAATGTTGAAACTTCGAACGCTCATAACTTTCGGCTAAGGGCTCGGATTGCCTCGATATCGTCGTGGGAGGTTGTATGACGTGTGATGAGTATGATTTCCATAGGCGGGCCCGGCTCGGGTTGACGCCCGTCCGTGGGTCCCGCGACCTTCTTTTGTGCATTTCTGAAGACGTTTGGAAGAGTTTGGTATGACGAGTTTTCCCGATCCCCAAGTATGGTTATTTTACTTACTTTTGGACTTATGATAATGATTTTATGCATATGGTTACTCACGACTCTGTTCGTGCGGTTTGTTGGTACCTCGTTCGCCGGTTCCCGGGCCGGTTTTGTTGTCGTGCGCATTATGATATACATTCCGGAGTTATGCTGTGCTACGGTTCCCGAGACCTCGCCATAGGGCCGGGTTCCGTTTATGGAGTTATGCTGTGATATGGCTTATGATGTGTTGTGATGATGTGTTGCGTTCGGGGTTGTACGGAGATTTGAAACCTTCGGGTGTTATGCTGTGTTATGGCGCCATCGACAGGCGGGCGACCATATTTTCTGTGCCCTTTTGCATGTTTTCTATTTTGAAAATAAATATTTGGTATTTGGAAATGTACTTACTTTCGGTACTTCGGTTTCGAGTGTGATTCAGTTACTTACTGTATTTCCTGCTTTACATACTCAGTACATATTTCGTACTGACCCCCTTTCTTCGGGGGCTGCGTTTCATGCCCGGTGGACGACCCGGTTTGGCGACCCGCCAGTTTAGGATTCCCATCCTGCTGAGTTGGAGTGCTCCTTCTATCCCGGAGCCTATATTTTGGTACATACTCGTTCGTTGCATATATATGTGTGTGTGTTCAGGGGTACGGCGGGGCCCTGTCCCGTCATATGATTCTGTTAGTCTGTTTAGAGGCCTGTAGATGTATATGTGGGTTGTGTGCCTACCCTGTACGGGTGTGTTTGTATATTATACGTTTTGGGCCGGAGCTGACCTGATAGCCTTATCGGCTTTCGATATATGTATATATGTGTTTGAGTTTGAGATGTGTTTGAAGTAGCGGTTGATATTTGTGTCGGCATAAGCCCGCTGTGTGTGATTCGGATTTGACGAATGCGTTTGGGTGCCCAACTCGGGCACTAGTCACGGCCTACGGGGTTGGGTCGTGACAATTATTATAAGGTCATAAAGTCATACTTAAACAACATAAGCTTCAACATTCCATTTCAATACAAACTTACGTCATTTTACTTCCATTTACATTGCAAAGATTACAATAACACAATTAACATACTAAACAAACTTAATTCATTTCCATCCCACAACACCACACCACACTACTAACATACAATTCTTCAACTTCATCCAATTTTTATTTCCCATACAACTTCCATAATATTCATAACTAGAATACAACAAAAATCCAACTCATCTCAATCATACCACACACATATTGTTATATCCCGCCTTTTCGCATGATTGGAAAAAAATTGAAATGAATGTGATTTATGAGAAAGGAGGTCATATTTGAATTTTCTTAGTAAGTGTGTGGCAATTATGGGATTTGAGCATGAAAACACCGGATAAGGCCTAAGGGCAAAATTGGAATTTTGGAAATTTGTTGCGGGAATTATAAATTATGATTTGTGAAGGTTTGGGCTCAAAAAAAAAAAAGAGAAAAATGAGGCCCAAACAAGGAGGCCCAACCGGCCACCCCAGCCCAAGTCCATGGACTTAATTAAATTCCATGTGACATTATATAGTCATCCTTAGCCTTAGAACATTCAAGAAAAATCAAAGAGAAAGCAAGAACAACAAAGACCATCCCATTCGGCCCTTGGAGGAGAAAAAGAAGATCAAGAAATCTTGTGAAAAAAAAATTGTTTCTCCATGTGTTCCCACTAATTTGAAGGCCCTCTTTAACATGGTATGATTGCTTTGGAAGAAAGGGCAATAGTTTCTTCAAGTGGACAACTTAGTTGAAGGAAGAACCTAGTGAAGAAAGGTAAGAATTCATCCCCTCTAATTATGTTTTGAAGGTTTGTTTGTGTTGTGGTGCATGCAAATGAGTAGAAAATATGAAAATATGGGAGTTTGCATGTTGAGTATGCATGCATGTAATGGCCGTGTGTGTGTATGGCATGGATTGAATGTGTTGAATTCCATGTTGTAATCTAGTTGTGTATATGGTGTAATCTATGTTGGAAATGGAAGTAGAATGAATTGGGTGGAATTGAAAAAAATGGGGAAGTTGAGCCGTGAGCCATGGATGAATGGAGGGATGATGAGTTATGTTGTTTAATGTATTAGTTGTGTAGTTGTGATCCTTGCATTGTAGGTGTAGGAAAACGAAGTAAGATTTCATGAAAATGGAATATGGAAGTTTATGTTGATTTAGTATGAATTTATGAAATAATGGGAATGAAATGTTTAAGGTGTAAAATATGATTAAGGTTGATGAATTTGGATGATGGAAATGAGTTATGAACTCGTATGTTAAAGAATTGGATAAATTGTGATTTTGGTGGAAAGTTTACATGTTTTGTATACTTTATGTATATCTTGTATATGTGAGGTAGAAATGATTATGATATGTTTCCGAATGGAATTATAATGATTTTGATTAGTATGTTGAGATTGAATTGGAAATATGAGGTTGAAAATGGAGGTTATGACATTGTGTTGGAAAAATGACCAAATAGGTCATATTGCGTTTTATTGTGTTTGTTGGTATTGTTGTTGGTTGTTGTTGGTTATTCTGAGGCCGAGACTAAGTCTCGGGGATGTCATAATTATAGGGGAAGTGTCGCGAAATTTCGGTAGCCAAGTGTAACCCCGAGATTGAAATGTTAGTTTGCATGAATAGTAATTGGTAAGAATGACCATTTGCGGTTTTGGGCGAAACGGAATTGAGATTGGACGCACGTAAGGCGTAATCCGTGCATGTAAAGCCTTCCCTATCTTTCTTTGGCATGTTCGAGTCTAATAGGCTTGACAAGCCGAGCCTCGATGACATTTCGCTTCTCGTAATTCGAGGTTGAAATTGGCGCAAAATCCGTCGCAAGATTGAACCCTTTTCCTTCAATTTGGCCTATAAGTATATAACTTCCATAAATGGAGTCGAAACATTCTAAAATGATTTTGGACGACTCAAGGTTTATTATCTATAAATTACGCCTTTATTATGGTTGGGTCCGAGGTGGGCCCACGATACCCCGATACTCCCGTATGGGTCAAACCGATCCGTTTTTGTCCGTTTTTCATAGCTAACTCTTGATTATGTTCCGTCCGCTAACTAATAGGCATTATGACCGGCTTCTCCGAGTCCGACTAGTATTCACCCTCCGGTTACGATTCTCCGGATATTCGTTCCGATATGATCCGCCTATTCCGATTTGATTTACCTCCGAGCTACCTCGTATTTATTCGGTCCGTATGTATATGGTTTCTCATTTGTCTGTTCGTGGATGTCCCAATGCTTCCTTCACTGCGCCCCCGGCTGTGTTCCGTGATTCGGCACCTCACCGCATTGTTCACCGCGTCCCTCGATTGTGCGGCCGGCTCTCGTCTCGTATCCGATATGACCCGGCGATGGTCCGATTATGTGATATTACGGGGATGGCGCCGGATGGCATTTGATCCGATTCTCGTTCGTCCACCGCGTCCCGTACCACGAGGGCCGGTTCGTTACACGCGTCCCCTATCAAGGGCCGGATCCGTCCGTATGTGAAAGAAATCGATATGTCCGTCCGTATGTGATTATGACTCTACATGCATGATTCTCGTCCGTTCGCCCGTACGTTCGATACGGATTGGCGACGTTCAGCCACATTTCGAAAACCATTTGGACTTCCGATTCTCCGTCCGACACACCCCGTGCGTCCGATCACCGATTCCCGACCGCCATACATCGAGATCCCCCCCCTCGATTCCGTCCGAGAATCCGCCATACGCTCCGTAAGTTTGATTCGCTTATGATCCGCCTTCCGTCCGCCCGCGTAAGTCCCCGTATGAACCGTCCCGCCTATTTCGTACTCGTCCGCCACGATTTTACATATCTCGACTCGTTATTTTAATTATATATGTTATATTTCGCTTTGCATACCGGCACATCTTCGTACCGACCCCCCGGCTTCGCGGGGCCGTGTTACATGCCCACTGTGTACGGACGCACGCCGTGATCCGCTCCGGTATAGGACTTCGTCCGTTGTCGAGAGCTCCCTTGATCCGGAGTCGATATTTTTGTATATATTTTTCCGTTGTTCATATGTTCGTATATATATGACTATTTGGGCACGGCGGGCCCCCGTCCCGTCTTCTCCGATTCTCGTTCGTATGTTAGAGGTCCGTGCAGACATATCCGTGAGGCGCGGGGTTGTCACCGGTCTCGGTACGTATGTGTGAGTTTTGCGATTTTGTCCGCATGATAGCCCAACGGCTTCTCGTACAAATTAAGCATGTATATGTTTATGTATACGTATGTTTGAGCGATACGCCTTACGGTTGTGTGGATTTATGTATGTTGGGATCCGTTAGGGCAGTATGTATGGGGGGGGGGGTGTCCAAGTAGGACACCAGTCACGGCCCACGGGGTTGGGTCGTGACACACACCATGCACGGCCCCATGCAATTTCTCCTATCCACTTTGCCAACTTCTATATTTTCATATAGTCTCCTCATTTACATGTACTACAACACAAATAAACCTTCATAACATAAATAGAAAGGATGAATTCTTACCTTTTTCTTCCATCTTCTTCACTTGAGTAAGTTGTCTATTTGAAGAAACAAGTCCTCTTTCTTCCAAACCAATTGCACTAAGTTGTAAAGGGACCTTGAATTAGCATGAAAACCACAAGAAATAAATTTTTGGATCAAGATTTCTTGGTCCTCTTTTTTCCACTCCTCTCTGGCCGAATGGCCTTCATTTTTTTTGCTCTTGTTTTCTTGTTTTCTCCTTCTCTCCCTTGTCTTGAAAATTCTAGAAATTTAATGAACCTTGGCCCCTTTTTATTTTAGCTTGTCATGTGACCATGTCACATGACTTGAATTAAATTTTTGTCCCTTTTTTGT
>NW_026716798.1:0-16213 GCF_029784015.1 Lycium ferocissimum | reverse complement strand
AATAAGCTCTTGCTTATTTTTGGAACAAGGATCAAAGTTTACTCAAGCAATCAAATCAGCACAATTGTAGAAATTCAAGTATTAAACCAAATCGGCATATATAAGGAAACAAGTACCATTCAAATAGGGCAAATGGCGCATAAGGAAAGCAGCAGCTATACAACATTGATTATGAATCAAGAATGTACAAGGAAACAAGTATCTTCTAAATAAGGGTGATGACAAATATGGGAAGAAACGTTACAACATTAATGAGCTCTTGCTTTATTCTTGGAAATTAAGATCCTCAATATTCCTAATTTACAAGGATCAATTCTCTTGGGTTGACATCTCTGCTGGAAAAGAGTCTAATGGCTAGTCACTTGAAGACTATATATTCAAGACTGTAGAGACGAAGAAAAAAACATACTTTGGTCTCATACTCTCAAGCTCTCTACTTTACTTTTCACAAACATTGTATTCTTGAGTGATATAGTGTAAATAAAAAGAAAGGAGAGATATAGTATAGTTTGCGAGGCACTGTATCAAAAAGATTACGAGTGTTTGAGTGTAGACATAAGAGCTACATTCAAACAAACCATTGTACCAATCTACTTAAAAAGAGCTGCAGAGAACACTCTTGCAACCCAAGGAGACTGGACTAAGATTCACATCACTACCAGAAAATGGGCCTATGGCAACGGAATCTATGGTAACGATTGTACAACTGTTGCTATAGATTGTTTATGGCAACGGTCGTAGCCATTGCAATAGCTTCTGGGTACTATAAGTACACTTTGGCTACAAAACCGTAGCTATTGTGTAAGAACCGTTGCCATAGGTTTAAGTATTGTGACGGATTTTCGAACCGTTACAGTAGAGACGTTTATTGCAACGGTATTTTTGGGAAATTTTCTATTGGGACGGTTGTATAATTCCCTCCTTAATTATTTTCCCCCCAAAATTTTGATACACCCGCCAATTATTTTATCCCTGTAGCTTTGACCTTTTTAATATTAAATTTAATTGGTTTAATTTTTATTCATTTCCCCCATCATCCACGCTTAGCAAACAAAACCCACTTTTTAACATCTCACTTCTTTACCTCTCTCAGAAGTGAAGAACAGCTGGACAGAGAGCTAAATTTTCTCTCACTACATACGTGAAGAACAACTGGACAGAACACAAGTTTTTGTTGAACCCAGCTGATTTTCTCTCTACAAAAACACAATTTGTTGATCTTTGAGGTTCTATTTTCTATCTATATGCTTATAATTTTACATATTCTGGTCGAATTTTGCCTCTGTTCTTTTGGTGGGTGTTTGATAAAAATGGTGATTTGTAGTTATTGTGGTGGGTTTTTTTCGATTTACATTTCTCTGAATTTTTCCGTTTTTACATGAAATTATTGCTCTTTGGTTTTGGTTATTTTCTTGGTTAGAATGGAGATTTATGGTTGATTCTTAGTGGGGGTTTTCTCTTTGGATTTCATGGTCATGAATTGTTTGTCAAAATCTAATTTTATGGTCATGGGTTCTTTGCATGTTTCCATTTTTACCTGAATCTTCCTTCTTATTTAAATTTTTGAGTTTTTGTTTGACTAAATGGAGCTTTATGCCTTATTTTAAGTGAGGTTTTTTGGTTGGAATCCAAGTGTCAATTTTTATGGTTCAATTTTATATCTAAATACAAGTGTTTCATATTTGCAACAATTTTGCCTCTTACTGTTTTATTTTGTTTTTCTTTTTTTGCTAGTTTTGGGAGATTTCTTTTTATTAGATGTAGGTATATGTTTTTTTTTTTTTTTGGTTTTCCAGTTCTAATTTTGTGTCAAGATTATGGCTTGTTTGCTGAATTTTTCCTTTGATGCTAGGTAACTCGATCGTGGGAGAATCCGAATTTGGAGCTTGATCGGTTGGGAGGTCTTAGTGTTGCTCTCGTATTGTACCCTTTACATTAGATGGTCATCAATCAGTTGTGGGTGTTTTCTTTTTGGAGTTTGGTAGAGTCTTGAGTATTTGCGAAATGGTCTTAGAATGCATATGATTTCTTTTGCTTGTTGATTGAGGTTTGCGGTTGTCTTATTTTCTTGTATAGACAGGCACATATAGGCACGTGCGTGTATGTATGTTTTTCTTAATGGGGTTTAGAGCTAAATTTTAATTCAGAGATTTTTGCAGATGCATAAGATGGTACGTTGTTAGTTAAGCTATCTCGATAGAGATGCTTCTCTCTTTGTTTCCATGTATGAATCACTAGAAACTTGCAAATGCTTTAAACATTGTGTTAGGATTAATGTTTTATCCATGGAATGATTCAAATTTTTAGTGTTGTTTCAATTGTGGAAAGCATTTATACTTGTTATTCCCACTTAATTTCCATCTGGATTCGGAATGAGCAGCAAATAGCAAAGATTACGCATCGGCGGTTCACGACGGTTCTTGTTCTCGCTTCTTAGGTTGTTAGTTTTATATTCTTAATGAGATTTACCTAGAAAATATTACACCTTTCATAGAATTGTTTGATTGATTTTTGGCCAAACATTCCGTAGAGTTTGTTTGAGTTCATCGATTGAGGTCGCCTGGGTCTCGTTCCAGTAAAATTGACATTTAGCTCGGTTGATTGCGTCTACTTCTCTCCAGGTACTCTCTCTCTCTCTCTCATTTGTTTTCTGGATTTATTTTGTATGCTCTTTGTTTTGCTATTTTGGAATTCTCAATAGTCGATTCTTGACTGTAGCGCCTTCCTCATCGATATTTCTTCTAACAGCTTCTCCTTTGATTAGGATTTGATTTTTGGAGTATGTTTTTTTGGGTTTGTTCCATTGTAATTTTTGAATTATAATTTTCAGTGTTGTTTGCTATTTTTATGAAAATATACCCCTGGACATGGATTTCGACTTTGACAGCCTAAGATAAGTTCGTAAAAGAAAAATACTGAACATCATTGATAAAAGGGAAAAGGGTCAAAAATACCTCTCTACTTTGGAAAAAGGGCTAAAAATATCCTCCGTTACGAATTTGGGTCAAAAATACCCCTCTCGTTATTAAACGTTGTTAATGGAAATATCAAATTCCCCAAAATAACCATTTTTTAAATGTTGAAAAGGAGTTTTTGAATAACAAATAACAGAAGTAACGATGCTCAAATATAATTTTCTATTTTTTGAGATTTCTTCATTTTCTTTGTGTGAGAACATGTAAATCTAAATTCAACCTTACATAATTGGGAGAGCTTCAGCTATACAACACGAATAAGAAGTTGAATTTATGGTGTTTTGTGTGTTGCGTGTTGTTTTCTTTCTTAGAGGTTTATGCTGTGTTGGAAGCTGCTGGGGATGTTTGGAACTGTTGTTTTGTGAGACCAGAATTTACCGAAATTGTAAATTTTTAATAGGGTTTTGCACTGTTCTTAGCTTCTTTTTGCCTTTTAATTGTTCTTCTTTTAGAAACTTCACTCTTTTTTTTATAATCATTTAATATTTAGAGTTTACTAATCTAATTAATTTATATGCACTCAAACTCATTCATAAACTCTAGTTATTTGGGTGGATTTGATATTTCAGTTAAGGGGATTTGATATTTCAATTAACTGAGGGGTATGTTTGAAAAGTTTAATAACGGAAGGGGTATTTTTGACCCAAATTCGAAACAGAGGATATTTTTAGCCCTTTTTTCAAAGTGGAGGAGTACTTTTGACCTTTTCCCTTGATAAAGTCTCTGTTTCTTTTAACATAAAATATTGCTCGTAGAACCCATAGTATCTGTTTCCATTTTTTGTACATAGTGTTCACACGACTTTAGGGGTGTTGTTGCTTTTGTCAGCTGATATAGTGTGTGTGTGTATATATTCCAATGTTGTTTTAGGAACTTCATTGTACTGATGTGCAGTTCCATCTAAGTGATGGTTATTAATGAAGCTTCTTTATTGCTTATTGATTTGAAAGAATACTAATACTTTAGAACCATTGGAAGTTTAATTTATTGTAACTGTCTTCTTCCTTAGCCTTGGGTTTTGTTACTTGGTTCTGAGATTCTTATAGTGTATGTTAATTAAAAAACAGAAATATAATTATAGTAATCCACATTTACATATTAGCAAAAGTATGCAAGTGTATGGTGAAAAAAATAAAGAATTTTTTTTTTTTTGGCAATTAAAAGAGAACTTTATTAAATCATCAAAGTGAGAATTACATACCAGGGAGAGCTTAGCCACCTTAATCCCTTCTCAGTTACTTCCTCTACACCTAGAAACAACACCACCTAGGAAAAAACCAAACAATACAAATAAACCTACAGATTACTAATGTATTCGAACAGCCTACTACTAGCTCTAACTCTATTACAAATAGCAAGCTTCAGTTGGTAAAGCAGTTGATTCTCTAGTGTAGCTTTGTGCTGAAAAATGCTCAAGTTCCGTTCAATCCAAATACCATGTACTGCTGCTGCAAAACTAACCTTCAAGATAATCCCTCTAGGATGTTTGCCCCTAACTCTTTGCATTACCCGATTCCACATTGTATCCCAATCTTGTGATTCTCCTTGCCACTTTTGCCACTCCAACATGCTTCTCGTTTTTGTAAGTATATACACAACCAAAAAATAGATATGCTTTAGTTTCTGGCACAGCTTGGCAGAATACACACATAGCATCCACAGTTATTCCCCATGTAAGTAAAATGTCTTTGGTTCTAAGTGTCTTTGTGAAGACAAAGCCATAACATAAAGACATGTTTAGGTGTAGCTACATTCTGGCAGATCAACTTCCTTTAGGGGACATTGGGTACAACACCTCTCAAGATCTTGTAAGCACTACTGAAAGACCCCTCTTTGTATGAAACTGTTATTCTAATTCAGTACCTGCTAGTGTTTCCTCATATTAATAATCTTCCTAATCATCCAAGAGGCTTGTTTTGGCATCTCCATTGTAAAATTTTTTTGAACAAGCTATTTATGTCGAATGGATTGAAACTAATAGTTCAAAATTTCAACACAAAGTATGATGGTAGCTATGCATTTTGGGTCCTCCGTGTATGCTCTTTTAGTCAAGGATTTCTTATCTTTTGCTACAAATTACAATAGCTTCTCCTTTTCCTTTTGAGATGCAATTCTATTGAATGAGTAAGAGTTTTGTGGTTAGTAGTTGAAGGTCCGTAACAATTATCTTAACATGTTGCTCTTCTTCTATTTCTTGGCTATCAGGACTTCTAAATTTTGTGTTTTTCTTATCTTATATAGGATTTTAATGGACAATGAAGATAAAAGTTGGATGAATTGCCTAAGATGGACGGAGGAGTATAGTCGTGGAGTGAACAATTTTCTTGATAAGGCATTTGAACGGGCTTCTCAAGGAGATGAAATATTATGCCCTTGCAAAAAATGTGTTAATCGCTACTGGCATTATAGAAATGTCGTGGAAGAACACTTGGTTGTTGAGGGGTTTGTTGATAATTACACCAAATGGGTTTTCCATGGAGAAGGGTTTTACTCGAGAAATGCACCTCATCCAATCAATGATGATGAAGATTCTAACTTGCGTGACGACATTGATGGACTGCTTCATGATACATTTAGAAATGTGGAGGGTGAGTCGGCACATGAAGAAGTAGGGAGAGAGGGCCTATCTGAAGATGCAAAGAAAATTTTTAAATTATTGGAGGAAGGGAAACAAGAGTTATATCTGGGGTGTGAAACTTTCACTAAATTGAGTTTCACCATTCAGTTGTACTTGCTTAAAACCTTGCATGGGTTGAGTAATGTAGCATTTTCAGACATTTTAGCATTGTAAGAAATGTACCGGAGATCACCAAACTTAGTGTACGCCACACGGCAGCCCCTGAAAAAAGGGGGTCAGTAAGGAAAATGTCTTTGAAATATAAATATATACCGTACCCGACCCTCTAGTAAGGGACGCGGTGAAATATAAATATATACCGTACGCGGCCCATTATGGGACTCGGTGAAATATAAATATATACCATACTCGGCCCATTATGGGACTCGGTGAAATATAAATATATACTGTACCCAGCCATCTAGTGAGGGACTCGGTGAAATATAAATATATACCGTACCCGGCCCTCTAGTTAGGGACTCGGTGAAATAATGCAACGAAAATGTGCACGAATATTAGGAGCAATCATGTACAAAATGAATCATCATTGGGGATTCGAGAGAATAAATAGGATGAACAAACACTTGGGGGACCAAAAACAATTGTCATGTCAAGTACTACTGAGAACTAGAGTTCATTGGAATCGTATATATTCGTCGTTAGTTCACTTTATATAATTCATGCCAAAGAAAGAAGAAGGGATAGCGTTACATACCTGTTCAACTTCTAATTATCTACACTTATTCGTCCGAGCTCGTAAGTCTACATTTAAGAGGATTCACCCTATCGTTAGACTCATCATAGTATACTTGTGCTATGCTTTCAAGTTAAACTGTTCTATATCCTGTCGAAAATTAGGCAGCATCTCCCCCGTTTATATGCCTCGCCAGCAATCTCAATTCAGCAACCAATAACAACACAACAATACCAACATCAATAACATTATTTCTAACACCAACATGTACCATAAAATATCCCTTACAACATTTTCCAATTTTCACAGCCAACAACTTTATTATACGACTATTTAACGACTCATCTTCATGAGTAAACCAAAAGTAATATTACTAAGGAGAGATTCATACCTTTCTCTTGTTGAAATAACAATTTCTCCGATATCCGCTTGAATTCACGCTAACATCCACCGCACAACAATATTAGAATTACGATTATGCGGTACCCGAGCCTCGGCTTAATCAAAATCACTCCAATTCCTTACTCTATTTATGAAAAAATTACACCTAATGTTTGCTGAGCTTAGAGACTGATTTTTGAGTGAAAATAAAAGGGTTTTGGTCTTTTCATAGGGTGACAAATTCGGTGGAACCGATTTAATCACTGACCTTCGCGAACGCGAGGGTCTCTCGTGAACGCGATGGTCTAGAATATTTCTGGCCATCTTGAACGCGGGCCCCATGTCGCGAACGCGTAGGGCAAATCTGCCTAGTCCAACCAGATTTTCGTTCTTCACCCGTTCGACCTGCACTCCTTCCGATACTTCTCATACATGATCTTAAACCCTCATAACCATAAGATAGGTGTATATCACCCAAGATCGCAATTAAAACAACTAACACCTAACGAACCTCAATGTCCAAAATGACGAGGTGTAACATCCTTCCCCCCTTTGAAAACATTCATCCTCGAATGTTGTAGTTTATAAACCCACAACATCTTCGTTGGTTCGTTGCCTTCCTCTTACAATCCGATCGCCGTATCTTTATACTATACATTGAATAACTCTTTCATTGGACTCATCTATGCACTCCATCACCTCTTTGTTCTTATGTACGTAATCAGATATCAACTCGTATCCCGCTCTTGTTCTGTTTCCTTTATCGTAGTCTTGACTTGCCATGCCGTAACTACCAGTCGTCTTGTAAGTACTCCTTTTTTCTCACTCCTTGTTTCCCTATTAGTGGGTTGCTCCCTTGCTCAAATACGGCGCTCTTTTTGCATTTACTCCTTCGGTGCCATCTCGGGTTATCCCTTCTTGTACCCGTTGATCTTGGATACACACTGTATTGACTCCATGTAGTTCATCAGCCAGGCTCTCTAATCCTTTACATCCTCATCACAGCCGCTCTCACACTGACACCCCCCAAATGTTTGTTCAATATCACTTTATTGCTAGTAATTATAATAGTTATGTTTCTCAAACTATCCTCCCCAATTCCTTTCCAAGATCAGTTATAACAATGTCCAAAATGCGTATATACACAATGCTTCCTCATCATTTTTATTATTCTTCGGTGCGTATCGCTTGGAACAATCTATAATCCCAGCTCAAACTAATTTCATAGCTCATCGCATCATCGAGCTCCTACCAAAACTTTTCCCTTTAACTTCCTTCCCTCAAATCTCGCGATGCCATTCAGCAATATAGGTATGGTATTCTTACTTCATTACGACTTTCTTGCAACGTAAGTATATTTACCCTCGATTTCCTTGTACCGGCGATTACCTCGTCAGTCATTATTCTTCGTTAGCCTTCCAGTGTGGCCTTTTTCCTATTTTAGTTGGGCATAACTTCACGTTGATGGTTCCTATAATTCAAATAGTATACGCTCTCATATTTAGTATAACTGATGATCCGTGAGGTGCTTCCTAATATTCGATGATACAGCTGGACAACGCTCTTCCTTCCCTTGGAAATTGCCAAACTGCCCACCGTTCCTTTTGCTACAATCGTCATCTTTTCCTGGTGCTAAAATTCCCTCTTGTCGTCATCCCAAGTGTCATTTGGGTTCGTCATCCTTTCCATCATTCTTTGTGAAATTATCTTGAAGACCTTTCTCCCTCTCTTTATTACTCTTTAAGATGTGTCGTTACCTATTTAGGTGCGGCACGGCTTCCCTGGTCTAGAATTATCATACCTCACGTCCGCATGAAGTATCCTCTTGATCCATTTTAATTCCTGTCCATACCTGCTTGTGGTATGCCTATCTTTAATTCATTTCTGCTCCCTCTTAATGCTTTCTTAATATGCCACTACGTCCCGAATTTTGGCCTCTTTAAGCTAACATCTTTCTTTCTTTGGAATTTTGACAATGCTATACCTCATTTCAAGACTAGATCTGTTCTTCCCCCTTTTTAAGGGTGTTCTTATACACCAGTAACTCCCGAATATCAGTAGTCATCAGCCTACCCTAACGATCCGCCAACTCTTTTGGTCTCTTATAATACCGGAGTTCTCTCATCGTATAGCTTAACTTATTTTCTTCTCTGCTAATCGAGGGATTTGCATGTAAACGAAGCGCACATTACCGATCCATTCTCGCTACCTTAAGGCCCTTCTACTTCTACCTTTTGTGACTGAACATTTTCCCGAATCCACAGGTTAATGGGGACATTGGAATCCATCAAAATATTTTACGGAATGTTTGGTCACACTTTGCTCTTTTTATCCCTCGTCTTCCTCTACAACTATTATCACTGAAATTTTTCTTACTCTGGGTTTCTGGTTTCACCTTACGTTTACAATGTACCATTGAAAGTTAATATGCTACACTCTTCCACTTCCACTATCAATCCCTTTTACTCATTTAGCTCACTTATTTGAAATTTTCCTTGACTTCTTATTTGCATCCCATCTATGCATTGTAGTTCTTCCAGTATCCTGTCACTTCTTGTTCGTGTCGTGAAATCCCTGCAATATACTCTCTTCTTTCTTCTCATTCCTGTCGCTAAGGCTAGTCCATACTTATGAATATTTCCCATACATCCTTCTATTTCCTCTATAATCGAATCTCGATATTCTTTATCCTCATCCAAAGTTATTGATGTACTGGCTTCCGGTTAGCTTGTTAATTCATTATCCTCTCGCTTGTCGTTGGTGATTGCTCAATTTTTCCTTTCTCTTCTCTCCTTTCCTTTTGATCATCCCATTAGTATACCTTTCCTACTTTCATCCTCAAACCTTCCATGAGTTCCTTCCTCCTCGAGCGCCCTTCTCCACTTGTTATTTTATAGTATTGACCCTGAAATTCATGAAATATTCCTTTAAATGTATAAATCCGCTCTATTCTCAAATCATCCTTTAGGAAAGCTTCTCCATTTCCGAGGCAACCTGTCAGTATGACTACACATTTACCCCTTTATATACCTCTCGAGAGCTGGAAATCTTTTAGTATCGTTGCAAGGCCTGATCATTCTTTCTCTTACTTCATATTCCTAGTTATGGTTACTATCCTTTAGTCCTACTTATCGAAGTCTGTTTTCTAATCCCACACATTCGTCTTTTATTCCATACTACCGTAATTTATCCCCTTTGCTTGCCTACCATTGAATTTTTATCCAAATAATCCCTTGCCTTCCCGTCGTGTCTCTTGGAAGCTTCACCTACCCTCATTTTTTACACTTCTTCCCTTTTCTCAAGACATTCTAATCCCTTTACTTCCTATATACTCACTCCCTTCCTTTTCCTGACGTTATTGCATTAGGACTTTCCAACTCTAACCTGTAGTGAAAATAGCATCAACTTACCTTATAACATTTGTCACTTGAACTTCACTACCCTGTTCGATTAATGCCTTCAGTACATAGCAACTTCGGTTGCTGGGACACACATACCGATTGGCGCGGCCACATATGGGATATCATACCTATACATATATATGTTTACTAACCCCTCGCTTACAAAGTATCTCCAAATACTATTCGAACTCATCCTAATTCTAGAGCTGTGATGTACCTTCTTTCTCGTCGCCGATCTAGTTTGCCTCGTCCTTCGCGACCTTTTAAGGTTTCCAACCACTCCGCATGCTTCTTTAGCTTCTTATCTGTCTCTTATGTCTGAATTCATAAGACTTTTAGTACACTTCCCAGGGGGTCACCCATCCTAGTATTACTCTCAGCCCAGGACGCTTAACCTTGGAGTGCTAACGGGATCCGGTGCGTTAGTGTTGGTATGATCGCATCCACCCTACTGCATGACCTTTATTATATGCCCTTGAACAAATTAAAATTCTAACGAATCCCAATAAATTCTCGTAATGCATCTCCCTCCGAATTAAAAGGATCCCTTACTCTTCCGACTAAGCAAATGCTATTTTGGCCTTTGAAATCCCCAATGATCACCTTCAATCTGCATATATGACTACTTTTCATCCAAAACCTCAAGATTCCCAATGGTGACGAAAACATCTTAATCGTAGTTACTTATAAATACTTTGGTTATTGGTCCCTTTAGGATTTTCGCTCGCCACTATTAAGTAGTAACCTACAGTAAATGTACACACATAAGAAATTCCAATAAAGACTCATATACCTGTAGCCGATCGGTCCTTAGCCTGATCTGGTGGGCTATAGAGTGAAGTGTGCTCCTCATCATTGTCTTCCCACCATCTGCTAATCTGGCCTTCATCATCTCTCTCATCTGAGTCTGAGGGATACGGATAATCGGGCAACTCCTGGTTTACTGACGGCCAGGATAGAGGACTAGAGTAACCAGTAACACTCACCAGAGTAGCTGGTCTGATGTAGTGCTCTACCACAGGAGAAGCTAGTACGGCCTCGGGGACCTCCTCTTCCGGTGGCCATACGAACCCTCAGACGGATCCGTGTCATAACTGCCCTCTGAGAGGTCCTCCTCATTGGAAGTCAAAAACTCTGGAGGAATCATCGCAGGGTCCTCAGAGGGATCAGTCTCAATGGAATAGTTGAGGCTCCTTCTGCTCGGTCCCGAAGCTTGAGGTCCTGAATCTCTTCGGGGCACGCTTAGCACCCCCACCGTGTTGAGGGCGATCTCTTCATCTTTCGTCGGAACTGCATTTACGCACGATCTAAGGAAAAAGGGGGGTCGAAAGTGCGGTCTTTCCCTAGACTACGGCTCTAGACAATCGCACGATCTAAGATAGAAAGAAAGGTCAATGATTCCTAAATGCTGCGGCGAAGCTAAGGACTCGAAAATTTGGTTATAAGTGTGTGGCTTGTCTCGGCTTCACACCCATAACAAAAGGACTCTGCGGACACGGTGCGCGTCGATAGACAAACAATCCCAAGGATGAAGCATGCTAGAGATACCACTTCGTCCGTCGATATAACCCAAACCAATGGGCCATGACTAGTGACCGAGCTGGACACTCGTATACGAACCTGCTAGATATAATCAGACTGAAGCTAAGGACAATACGAAAATTTGTAAAAGCATGCTATAAACTCATAATGTACCCGGCCCATTATGGGACTCGGTGAAATATAAATATATACCGTACCCGGCCCTCTAGTGAGGGACTCGGTGAAATATAAATATATACCGTACCCGGCCCATTATGGGACTCGGTGAAATATAAATATACACCGTACCCGGCCCATTATCTGACTCGGTGAAATATAATATATACCGTACTCGGCCCTCTAGTGAGGGACTCGGTGAAATATAAATATACACCGTACCCGACCCATTATGGGACTCGATGAAATATAATATATATCATACCCTGCCCTCTAGTGAGGGACTCGGTGAAATATAAATATATATACCGTACCCGACCCGCTAGTGAGGGACTCGGTGAAATATAATATATACCGTACCCTGCCCTCTAGTGAGGGACTCGGTGAAAGAATGAAATGAAAATGTGCACGAATATTAGGAGCAATCATGTAGAAAATGAATCATCATTGGGGATTCGAGAGAATAAATAGGATGAACCAACACTTGGGGGACCAAAGACAACTGTCATGTCTAGTACTACTGAGAACTAGAGTTCATTGGAATCATATATGTTCATCATTAGTTTACTTTATGTGATTCATGCCAAAGAAAGAAGAAGGGATAACTTTACATACCTGTTCGACCTCCAATTATCTACACTTATTAGTCTGAGCTTGTAAGTCTACATTTAAGAGGATTCACACTATCGTTAGACTCATCATAGTATGCTTGTGCTATGCTTTCAAGTTAAACTGTTCTATATTCTGCCAAATATTGGGCAGCATCTCCCCTGTTTATATGCCTAGCCCGCAATCTCCATTCAGCAACCAACAACAACACAACAATACCAACATCAATAACATCATTTATAACACCAACATGTACCATAAAATATCCCTTACAACGTTTTCCAATTTTCATAGCCAATAACTTTATCATATGACCATTTAACCGCTCTATCTTCGTGAATAAACCAAAAGTAATATTAATAAGGAGAGAATCATACCTTACTCTTGTTGAAATAACAATATCTCCGATATCCGCTTGAATCCATGCTAACATCCACCGCACAACAATACTAGAATTACGATCAGGCGCTACCCGAGCCTCGACTTAATCAAAATCGCTCCAATTCCTTACTCTCTTTATGACAAAATTACCCTTAATGTTTCCTGCGCTTAGAGACTGATTTTTGAGTGAAAATATAGGGGGTTTGGTCCTTTTATACGGTGACAAAGTCGGTGTTATCGACTTTATCACTGACCTTCGCGAATGCAAGGGTCTCCCACAAACGCGATGGTCTAGAATATTTCTAGCCATCGCGAACGCGGGACCCATGTCACGAACGCGTAGGGCAAATCTGCCCAGTTCAACAAGATTTTCGTTCTTCACCCGTTTGACCTCCATTCCTTCCGATACTTCTCATACATGATCTTAAACCCTCATAACCATAATATAGGCGCATATCACTCGCAATTAAAACAACTAACACCTAACGAACCTGTTACACCCCGAAAAATTTCACGCTACCAAGACTGTAGACGGCTTAGTATGAGCTCAAAGAAGAGTAAAGTCATACAAGGATTACGGATGAAGATTATATGATATGAGTAGCACATGGGAAGTTGAGCAAGTCTTAAGGAGGATTCTTAAGCCAAATATAGGCATAAGCCCTCCAAAAGGATAATTTAAGGAGGTGTTTTCGGATGATCTGACTTGAAGAGGCCAAAACGCCATTATAAGTTTGGGATTTAGAAAAACACCAAAAATGAAAGTTGTGAGTAATTGAAATAGCTTTCCAACCATAGGTCGTGGGCTCTCATATGATACCGGGATCAAATGTTATGCACATTTTAAGATCAGTCCAGGCAGAACCTGGACCGTTATAAAAAGGGGACACCCCCTTATTTTCTTCAGACAAAGCACCCCAAATCCTCTCTAATTTTCTGGAAATTTCCCCAAACTTCCAACACCTATTTTTAAGCCAAAACCATGTATAATTCCGGTCCGAATAGCGTATAGTTGCGATTACAAAATCGTATAGCGGCAATTTGTGGCTTAAGCTCAAGGTGTACGTAGAAGTGAAGATATAGCAATATTATCAAGAGAAAGGTATGAATCTCTTGTTATTAATGTTAATCTTGGTTTATTTACGGAGATGGAGCTATTAAATAGTTATAAAATGATTTTGTTGGTGGAAATATGGGATAAACACCATATGGGATGTTTATGAACTATCTTGGTATTGAGAATATTATAGTTGATGTTGGTATTGTTGTTGTTGTTGTTGGTTACTGAATTGAGATTTTGGGCCAAGCATATAAACAGGGGAGATCTTTGCCCGATTTTCGGCAGAATATAAAATAGTTTGATTTGAAAACTTGGAACAAGTGTGCGATAGTGAGTCTAGTGTTAGTGTAAATCCTCTCGAATGTAGATTTATGAGCTTAGATGGATAAGCGTAACTAATAGGAGGTCGAATAGGTACGTTAAGACCTGTCCCTTTCTTTCAAAGGCATGATTCCTAAGTTATGATTCCATAAATGTTCCTTAACCATCATGTTTCCAAAAGTTAGAAGTTCATGATTCAAAGGCATGGCTCCTTTCCTGATGATCCATAAATGTTTTTCCAAAAATGTTCGTATTTCCCAAATTAGAGATTTATGATTTTGTAAGGTTTTATGACAACAACGATGGACATGTTTTTTTTTACAATGACAACGATGATGTCAAAGATGAGAATATTTCTATGACGTTTATGATGATGATGATGATTTCATGTTTAAAGGTTCCAAGCTTATGGTTTCAATGTGAATATGAGAATGCTGAGCTACTTCTCGATTTCTCAATTTTATTCATGGATGATGACTCTATTTCTAAAGATTCCAAAGTATGTGAATTGACGCTTTATGAGAACTATTATCTTACTCTATGATTTTCTTGATGTTATTTTTTATTGATAGTGTCACCTCATAATGCTAGTTCCTTCAAGGTGAGACATTACGATCATGATGTTCCATAATACCATCGGAGGTTACCGACCTTACGTCACTCCGATAGAGTCATAGCTTTTGATTGGGCTCTTATGCATACCTATGTGATGGTGATCACACCGTGCCTATACGGCCGGGCAGCACCACTCGGTGGGCGTAGTGGGCGGCTTATGGATGATGATAATAACTCCGTGTCTATATGGCACGGGCAGCACTACTAGTGGGCGGCGTGAGATGATTACCCCGGACATGAGCTAATGATGTTATTTGATTATGACAGTTTATGTATATATGTGTGATATGTTTTAAAGGTAAAGGTGAGCATGCATGATTCCACCTTAAGAGGCAAGCAGGTACAGTTATACCTTCTTCTTATGTCTTCTATATTTCCTTATTATATTGTTGTTTGTGTCTTGTATATATTATCATGTTATCATTCATGTCTTACATACTCAGTACATTACTCGTACTGACGTCCTTTTCTTTTTGGACGCTGCGTTCATGCCCGCAGGATAAGATAGCGAGCCAGACCAGTAGGACCTCTCTTCCGTCTCCGCCAGTGAGCTCCATTTGGACCTGAGCTTCAGCCCTTTTTGGTATGTTATTTTGCTATGTACATAATTGGGTATGGCAGGGCCTTGGCCTGTCTCTTCTACAGTATGTATTCTATAGATATTTGTAGACAGTGATATATAGCCGTGATGTTATGCAGCCTCGTTGGCGTTTGTTTTGTTGTACAGTATATGTAGCGGCCTAATCGGCTTGCACTGCTACTCTCAGTATTTATGCTTATACGTATGCGTCGGCCATGAATTCTCGAGATGGGTTTCTTGTGTTGATTGTTCAGGGGACAGTACAGCTCAGTCATAGATTTTGTATGGGCCCAGGTTAACCAGTGAGAGGTAAATGTAAGCATAGGAGTGCTTGGCCAATAGCGGTCGAGCACTCGTCACGGCTCATCGGCTTAGGTCGTGACAGAACCTCAACGTCCAAAATGACGAGGTGTAACGACGCAGTCGTTCCTTTAGTATAAAATCAAAATATTTCTTTTGGAACTGTTATGAGGTGGGGTTGGTTCGCGGTCGTCCAATATCCCTAACGGTCCAGCACCAGTTGTCCGCTAGTGTTCCCTGCATTTTGTGAAAAACCCACTCTAGTGAAAACTAGGATAGAGTTAAGCCAAATACCTACTGAACTAGAGCATTCATACTTAGACGAGCTTTGGGAATCTCAGACCTACCTAAAGCTCATTAAGAGAGACTACCTTGTGCTCGGACCGTCTATGACCCGAAGATCACCGCATTTCATGTATGTGATATGTGGAAGCATGTTTGTACCTATGTGATGAACCATTAATCCTATGGGGATGGGGGAATCTTAACCGTGTTTTATTTTGTAGATGGAATACAGAATCCGTTTTAACGTAGTTACTGAGGCTCCATTGAGAGCTTGGTGGGAATGGTTGGGTGATGCT
>NW_026716797.1:0-16980 GCF_029784015.1 Lycium ferocissimum | reverse complement strand
CCATGGTCATAGCACGCTATTACGTTCACTCATATAAAATGTCCATCCCATGTTCTTAATGTCATTTATAACATAATCATAACCACAACATATCAATAATCATGACTCAACCCAAGCCACTACTCAGAAATATCACTATTCTCACATTCAAGACTCATTTTCTATTTCCTTCTACAATCCAAGTCTTTCAACCTCTCAATACCTTAAACAACATATAAATACCATAAAACTTACCTTATATGGTGTAGGAATGAAACTTGAGTGGAAATACTTCACTTGAACCAAAACCCTAGTTCACCTTCAATGGAATTTCTTGTAGTCCTCTAACCCTTGGAAGCTTTCTAACACATAAACACTTGATTCTAGTCTTTGATCTTTGTGTTCTCTTGGACTTGATTGGAATGTGCTTAGATAAGGATTTTGAGCTCCCAATACTTGCAGAAGATGAAAAATGAAGTAAAAGAACCCAAGGCATCTATTTATACAAAAACTAAAAATCAGCCCGTCAGGTACTATACAGACACTTATACGGTCCGTATAGTATTGTACGGCCCGTATAAGTGGCCGTGGTTCACCAACCAGAAAATTATCTCCCTGCTGGGAGTTATACGGACCCTTTATACGGACCGTATAATTGGTCGTAAAACTCCACTTCCCTGAAATGGTTTCCGTTGTTTCGTTCGATCTCCAGTCCTTATGGAACCTTCTTGACACTTGTTTAGCACCTCATTAACAATCTAAGGGACGTTATAACTCTTCTCCAAAATATCGTTAAGTCATCATTAACTTGGTACTCGTAAATCCTTTCCGATACATAACGTATACCTTGTATTTTCTTGGCAACTTTCTTCTCTTACCTCAAATGTCTTTGAAATCTCAATTAGGATCATCAAATGCTATTCCTCACTTATCGAAACATCGTATACTTCGTGCCCTTCATTAGTCTACTCACTATGCATTAATAGAAAAATTTTCGAGGTGTGACATTTATATTCTGCATGACGCTAGCATAGAACAGGTAACGTAACGTGTTCTATCTTTAGGCGAAAATTGGATATTGCATAGGATGGGAAGTAGGTCGTGAAACCCAACATATTTGTTTGGCAAGGTATGCTATGCACATGATTCCGACTGAGAAGCATAAGCTGAGTAGGTTTGTGCGTGGTTTGGCGCCATGTATTAAGTCTGCATATGTTGTTGCTGCCATATCTTCTACTTGTACATTTTTATCCTTGGTTGGGCTTGCTTAACAGTAAGAGAATTGGAGAGGTGAAGAGAGGCTAGAAAGGGAACAAAGTAAGAAGGCCCGATCTGCGAGTGGATTCAGTGGTTCGAATAATGGAGGGCAGCGAACTGGCTATTCTGCACCTACACAACCTAGTGTTCCTTCTAATGCTAGTGTTCTATCTAGTAGATAAGTTCAGAGGAACAACAATCAGAACAAATATTCACAACGTAGTAATCGATAGTCATTTGGAGGGGATAATCGTGTTTGCCATCACTGTGGAATTTGGGGACATAATGTGAAGTGGCTAACTCTTCTGGCCAGAGGAATAATTCGTCTGCTCCAGTTTCTGCGAAGAATCCCCCTGTTGGTAATGCTAACAACACTCCTAATGCTCATGTTAATTGGGCTGGTAAAGCGATTGCTAACACCGTTAATGGCGGATAAGCTCGACTTTATGGTGTGGCTCGTAGAGAGGCAGCGGAAGCCTCAAATGTTGTGGTCACATGCATTCTCACTATCTGCTCTTTTGATGCATATTCATTAATTGATCCGTGTTCGAATAATTCTTATGCGACACCATATTTTGCTCTAGATTTTGGGGTGGTGCCCAAATAACTACTAGAACCCTTTTCTGTAGTGTAACAACCAATTTCATCGTTACTGTAAAAATTTTGAAATATCCGTAACCGTGTCATCCTGGACCTTTCCTTTCGCTAAAGTATTTCTGGCAGACATCTAGCCTAGCGGGACCTATTGTGTGGAAGAGAATCAAACATTAAAATTCGGGTCGAGGACCCAGTTAGACTGCCCCAGCGCTAGGCTGAGCGCTATAGCAGTTGCGCTCCAGCGTCCATGGCCCCGCTGAAGCGTTAGTGTCGTGTTGGCATCAGGCCGCTGCAGCGGCTATGCCAGCGCTTCCGTTGAAGTGGCAGGATAACCGCTAAAGCGGTGACGCGCAGTTAAATTCACTATTTAACAAATCATTTCGAAAATTGGCCCCATTTTTCATAAACCTAAATTCCAGCCACCCAAGCCTTTTGGAAAGCCTAAAAGTCAGATTTGGTGATCATGGAAATCCTTCTAACACCATCAAATTCTTCTTCCTCCTAGTAAACTACTCCTAAAAGTCTTCATTTAGAGAACCGTGTAATGGGTATTACAAGTCCCTGGATTTGGGAAATGATGGGTTGGCTTTATCTTTCACATGAATCCCATTAAGCAATCTTCCATGTCGTTCATCTAAATGGGCTATTAACCTAGAATACTACCTTCTTTCCTCTTAAAAATGAGTTCTCTCATGGATCTTAGAAATGGGTCTGTCTAATATAAGCTTAAAAATTGGTAAATCGCCTAATGTTGTTATAGATGGAATCTAGAAGTGGGTTCAGATCCCAAACCTTCCTTATTAATCCGAAATCTCTTATAAGGGTCCTAATGGTAATTTCTATTCTTGGGCCTCATGTTGTTTCCAAGCTCTTTCGTGCGTATTACGATATGGTGATCGAGTTGAAGAATCAATGGATGTTCGGGGCACCCGCTCGGCCATGAGGTAGGTTATGGCTTTCCTTTCGGTAGACTCCTGTTACACCTCGGAAATTCCCCTTAGCGTACAAAGGAATAGGCTAACGAAGGACATGATGTATACTAGGCTTGGACAAGTAAGAAATAGTCTTTAATGGTCCTAATTAAGATTTCCAAAGACATTAGAGTCAAGGAAAGAAAGTTGTTAAGGAAAGCGAGTTATAAGTTGTGCGTCGGGCAAAATTACGAGTATGGAGTTAATGATGTCTTAACAGTGTTTTGGAGAAGAGTTATAACATCCCTTAGATTGCTAATGAAGTGATAAACAAGTGTTAAGAAGGTTCCGTAAGGATTGGAGATCAAACGAGACGACGGGAACAACTTCGGTGGAACTGTGAGTTCCACGACCATGTTCCACGGACAGCACCATGATCGACGGACCATGGATGAGTCCGTGGAACTGCCAGCAGAGATGGTGGCTGGCTGGCCATGAACCACAACCAATTCCACGGACTACATTGTGTTCCACGGACCGTGGAACAGTCCGTGGAAGTCCCGACGGGCTGAACTTAGTTCAATTAGATAAGGATGCTCCCATTTCATTTATTTCATTTCCACACTTTTCTTCAACTCCTCAAGACCTCTACAAGAAAACCAAGGAAATCAAATATCAATAACAAGAAATGAAGTGAATCAAGTGTATGGAACCTCACTAAAATCATCTAACTCAAGAAATCTCAAGAAATGTGAAGTAGGGTTTTGGTGCTAGAAGAATACTCCCGCTCAAGGCTTGTTTCTACATTATCTAAGGTAATTTTCATGGCATTTTCATGATGTCTGAAGTGTTAATGAGTTGAAACACTTGGATTGTAGAAGAGTATAGAAAATGGGTCATAAAATGGGTGAATAGTGTTATTGTTGAGTAGTAGTTGGAATGAATCATAAAAATGGATATGTTGAGATTATAAATACGTTATAAATGACATTTAGAACACAGAATAAGTATTGTATGAGAAAGAACACGATAGCGAATCTTGGTCATGATTATGGAGAATTGGAGTGAAATTGTGAAATGTGAATAATGTAAATAAATGACGATTGTTGTTAGTGATATTGTGATTATTGTTATGAATGTTGGGAGTTGATATGGAATATGAGGGGGAGTAGTATAAACAAAGGAAACGCTGCCCAATTTTCTCTAGCTTTAGTAAGCACTTCTTTATAAATGTTTAGCTAATGTCGATACGAATCCTCTTGAAGGTAGAATGTGTGCATTAAAGAAGAACGAGTAAGCAATCCAATAGTCAAACGACAAAGGTATGTAAGGCTAGTCCTTTCTTTCTAAGGCATGACTCTATGGTATGAATCCTTCTATTTTTTCTATGACCTCTCTATATATATGTATGTGTCGGAAATGATGAGTCGACGTTATAAAGAGCTCTCGTGAGATGAAGTCAAGAGGTATGTTATAAATATGATGATGAGCCCAAGTCTGGAGATCCTAAAACTTATGATACAAGATTTCTACAAGCTAATGACCTTCATACGATCCTTTGCTATTATTCATTGTTGCTAGACCCGTTTTATGATGTTCGTCTCTTTCCTTTCAAGGCATGATTTTCCTCCTCCTCCATAAATCTCCTAAATTTCAAAGAACTAAGAGCCCACGTTCATGAATAGCCATACGAGATAAATATAAGAGATATATATTATGAGCACGATAGAAATGATGAGGAGTCCATGACTATAAGGAGCTACACATGTATAAGATAAAGAAGAGAGATAAGGCACAAGTATGATAATTGATGATGATGAGTTAAAGCCTAAAGAAGCTATAGTTCATGATATGAAGTTCCTATAAAGCTAATGAAGCTATCCATAGTTGATTGATGTTGATTATTGTATACACTCACCTTATATGCTAATTCCTTCAAGGTGAGGCAGAATGTTCATGAATGCTCCATAATGTAATCGGGGGTCCACGACCTTATGTCACCCCGATAGAGTATGATTAGCTATGAGTCTCTATGCATGCATTATGATGAATTATGACAAGTATGTTATGATGAGCATATGATGATATCACACCGCGCCTATATGGCGGCACATGCTGCCCAAGGCGGGATAAATATACACCATGGCCAAATGGCATGGGCGGCGACCACTAAATGGGCGGCATGAGATGGTACCCCGGACGCGGGAGGCTTGGACGCAGGCTAATACTAATGTTATTGATTATCACACCGTACCTATATGGTCGGACAGTTTATACATTTATACATATATGATATGATGATGAGTATGAAAGTAAGACAGCTTGCATTATTTCTTTTATGATTCGCCAACCCCGTATTGCTCCGCATTGATGCTCCCCTATTTCATTAATATTTCATTGTTGTTTATGCCTTACATACTCGCACAATATTCGTACCGACGTCCCTTTTTCGGGACGCTGTGTTCATACCCACAGGTAGACAGGGAGACGGTGCAGACCGACAGAGCGTCTGCCGATTCCAGAGCCCTCCTTTATTCCGCAGGTGCTATTTTGAGACGATTTTGTGTACATATATTTTGGGCACAACGGGGTCCCGTCCGTCCATATGTCTAGTACTCTAGCAGAGGCTCGTAGATACGCAAAGTGGGTAGTATGGTCTCGTCTCACAATCTTCGTATGTATATATATATATATATATATATATATATATATATATATATATACATATATATATATATATATTATTTTGGTAGCCGACGGGCTTATGGTTACAAAGGTAAATATGTTTTAAATGATGGTAGTTTTCTATGATTATGAGTATATATTGTGAATGAGAGCAGAAAAGTAACAGGATGAGCGGTGTTCGGTGATTAGCCCCGGGTACCCGCCATGGCCCGTAGCCCGGGTCGTGACAACTCCGATTAGTTTCCCATATTCATGTATTAGAAGGAACGGAGAATGCATGTGTAGGAATTGGAGATATGGGATGGAATCCTAGGATGGTATTGTTGTGCAATTTGTATGTTCGGGCTTGTGTCCTGTAGATTCTTTAGGACCTTGATTTTTTTTTCTTGAATACCGATGGATTTCATATGACTTGGGAGTAGTGGGTGATACCTATTTTTCTATGTCTCACGATGAGAATTTCCATATTATGTGATTAGTTGTGTAATGCTTTTAATGGTGAATCTACTTTATAAATGGAAGGATAAAATGTATCGACAATTGTGATTGAGTTCTAGACTGAGTTGTGACGAATTATTTATGAGTAGAAGGTGAAATTACTTGTTCTAAGCTAATAGGATGATTAAGGGAAATGGTAATAATGTATAGCGACTTGATTAATCTATTGTGTGTTTGGGACTAGCCATCCTGTTGTGTGGTGATTGACTATTCTATTATGTTGGCTTAATGCCACGTGTCATTAGTAGATATTGACATCGGTTGTTCCATCTTGATTATTATACTGTTGGCGTACCCACTGTTGGTACTTGTGATTTTGATATATTGTTGGTGTACCCACTGTTGGTACTTGTGATTCGGATATATTATTGGCGTACCAACTGTTGATACTTGTGATTTGGATATATTGTTGACGTACCCATTGTTGGTACTTGTAATATTGAGCATGATTATTGATGTGGATACATGCATTGCACGCACTCTCCTTCTTCATGATATATTGTTGAGATACTGATGAAACACTGTGATGAGCTGGGCTCGATTTTTACTTAAGTGACGTGAGAGGCCGATATTCGATGTTAGTTTCGGAATCATTGATTAAGTGAATGCATGGACTCCGCGGGTCCCCCAGAGTGGTGCCCCCCCCCCCCCCCCCCCCCCCCCCCGTAGGGAAAGATCCGGGGTCCCGTCTGTCTGTTGGGCAAAGATCCGGGACCAGTGGCACTTAGACTTCGCGAGTCACACTGGGTTGTGCTACCGAGATATCGATATTTCCGTCCGGAGCATATATGTACACAAAGATATGCATGGCATTGCATTGCATTCATGTCTTACATTGACACGACTTGGTATTTTGCTTGTAATGTCGGTTCGGATTGGGCATATGGAGACTTGGTACAATTGGGTTTAGATGTTCTACTTAGGCATTGACGTGTGCTTGGTTCCGAATTTGTTGTTTGTACTTACTGAATTATTCCGTAGATCGTCCGTAAGATCAGGTACATGTTTGGTCTCTAAGTGAGGTAGGATAAAAGGTGTCATAATGAGGAGTTGACTGTCACGACCTGACTAGGGGCCATGACGGGTACCCGAAGCTAACTATCGAGCACCGCTCATATCACTAGTCATCATACTCAACCTGAACACATACATATATAAATACCCCAAGGCTGCACATAGATAAACATAAGCATGTACGGTTACCAAAAATGATATACAAAAATGTACCCTGACATCGTCATGGGACACCAACAACCCACACGTATGCATCTACGAGCCTCTACTAGAGTACTAGAAATAAGGACGGGATAGGACCCCGTCGTGCCCAAAATATATATACAAAAGAATATGATCATAAGCGGCACCTCCGGAACAATGGAGTGCTCTCAAAGTCTGCTGATAGCTCCTACGACTCTGGATTACCTCCCTGTCTACCTGAACACAGCGTCCAAATAAAGGGGACGTCAATATGAACAGTGTACTGAGCATGTAAGGCATGAATAAAATGAGCATAATAGAACAATCATAAGACATGAGATGAATATATAACCTGCTTAACTTTTAAGAGTGTGTGCGCGTTTTACTCATATCACATTTATCATCATACCACATATACCCTCGTCGTTAACCCGTGTCCAGGTAACCATCATACGCCTCCCACTAGTGGTGGTCATGTCCGGCCTTCCAAGCGCGGTGGTGTCGTAAGCAGCCCACATTAGCGGTGACATGTCCGTCCATCTAGGCACGGTGGGATCGTCAGCAGCTGGCGTTAGCGGTGACATGTCCGGCAATCTAGGCACGATGTAACCTCATCATCGTACACATCTCATAAAACATACATTCGAACCCGAAGATAATCTAAAACTATATCGGGGTGACGTAAGGTCGAGAACCCCCGATTTTCATATGGAGTATCCATGATCATCATACCTCACCTTGAAGGAATTAATATCATAAGGTGGGTTTAGCAACAATGAACATCAAGGAATCGTATGATGGTCATTAGCCTCGTAAAATGGCATATCGTATTCATAGCATGAACATCGTGAGAGTATTTTATCATAAGCTTTAGAATCACAAGACTTGGGTTCATCCTTACCTTTATCATATTCATAATATATCTTATTCTTTTATCTCATAAGAGGCTCTATCTAACATAGCCTCATAGTTCATGGGATGTAAGAAGGTCATGGAGAGATAGGGGATTCATGCCATCGGGATCATGCCTTAGAAAAGAAAGGACGAGCCTTACATACCTTGTATCTCTTCAACTTTCTATCGCTCACTCGCGTGCCTCTCTAACTTGCGATTCTACCTTCAAGGGAATTCGTACAAAATTTAGATAATTGATAACATAAGTATATTTGAACTAAAGCTAATGAAAATTGGGCAATATCTCCTTAGGTTCTACAACTTTCCCCATACCATATAACAACTCCCAACATTTGTAAGAACATTCATAATCCCATAACCCATAATCTTCATCAACCATACATCATTCAATTCTCCTACTCCCATTTCAAGGGCATCCATAGCCATGATCATAATACAATATTGCATTCGTCCTCCTATTATGTTTCTCCCATGTTCTTAATATCATTTATAACAAGATTCTATTCATAATACATCAAGAGCCATGATTCATGTCAACTATTATTTGAGATTACTATTACTTTCACCTTTGAGCTCTATATTCTATTTCTTCCATAATCCAAGTCTTTCAACCCCTCAATGCTCTCAATAATAGGAAATAAACATAGAACTCACCTTAAGCACTTGGGGACAAGCCTTGAGTCACCCTACTCCATTAGAATGGAATCCTCCACTTGCATGCCAAAGGAATCCTCACTCTTCACAAACCCTAGTAGGCTCCCTAGTATATGAATTTCTTAATTCTTGGCTTTGATCTTGGCTTTTTGGTATAGATTGTTGTGAAAATAGAGGGAGGGTTTTTGGAGGGTTCTAGAGAGATATAGAACCTGCTTTTTATGGAAAATAATGAAATAAAACGTGGTTTCTTATATTTATAGACAGGGCTGGAAACTTCCAGGTCTGCGGGTTGACGAGCCGGGTCGACGGTCGTCGACGTGTCGACGGTCCGTAGACGTGGCCATCGAACCGCCACTTAAAATGTCTGAGTTCTGAACCCTATCGGAGGTGCCAGTCGACGGCTCATCGATGTGGCCATCGATGCTGATTGGTTTCAGCAGTTTCCTAAACTGCTTCGCTTTGTTCCAATTCGATTCGTTTCACTCCTAACTCCCCTGTAATGTCAAGGATGCCTACTTATATTCCTGTACACATACAACGCAAAATATCTCGTGAGTAACACTCTGGTGCGGACTACCGAACCGAGGGTACACACCGCCAATAAGCCAAAATTTACTTGAAATAAAATGAGAGGTGTAACATTGACTCCTAGACTAAAACGAATGATCAAATGATATATGAATTGTGAAATTGACTTTTGGTCATTAGAGAGCAGTTGTGATTTAAGGGTATTGATGTTATAATGCGTGTTAGATAGACGTATGACTTGATTAGTTATTATCATAGTTGTTTGTGAATTCTTTTACTGATATGTGTTTCTAACCATTGTCGGCCTATGATACTTACTCAGCACGCGTGGATTGTACTGATATTGCTCCCGTTACACCCTTTTCGGGGTATAGATTGTTTTAGGTGGTTGATTGTGACATGTACGGAAATACGCGATGCCTATCTTGAAGGCTTCCTCTCACTTCATTCCGGGATGGAGGTTGAGTCTTAAAGTGTAATGGTAATCTGAAATCATTTTGTCGCTCTTGTACTAGTCTAGACCAAGTCATGGGAAGTTGGATCGAGTCTGTAATCATTTAATTGTTGTAATCATATAAATATTTGAGTTTATTAAATATATTATGACGTTTCGCTGTTATTTCTAAATACCTATTGGTTGAAATGATTCGTCTTTGTTTAATTGAGGTGTTATTCGATAGAGGGTTTGCCTACCGAGGTCGGAAAGGTAGGTGCCCGCGCGGTCCTATAATGGGTCATGACAAGTTGGTGTCAGAGCTTAGGTTACCGGTCTCACGAGTACAAGAGCAATGTCTAGTAGAGTCTCGTGGAATGGTACGTAGACATCCGTGCCCATCCACGGGAGGCTATAGGGAATCTAGGAAAATTTCCCCTTCTTTCTTTCACATCGTGCTACTTCCGTCAAATTGGTATCTCAGTGGGCCCAATTGGTAGCTAGACGATTTCAATTGGTATCTACACGCGAAAAGAAAGTCATATTCTGAGATCAGATCTAACATGTGTTGGGAATGGATAAAGTAAATTATAGTTGCGAAATGATCCGAGCAGGGTATGATGCCACTGCCAGGTATTGCGCCTCAGTGGTCAGCTAACTGCTGTAGCGTTTCCGCTGTAGTGGTTAGGCTATACCGCTTCTGCAGCCTCTCTACCGCCAAAACGGGACCGCTATAGCAGTATGAGAGACCAGACTTTCTCCCCTATTTTCAGCCTGCTTCCCCTGTTTTAGCCATTTGACAGACCAGATAAAAATAGCAGTATGACCAAACTATTAGTTAAATAAAAACAAGCCCGGCAGGGGCAAGAACCACTCAAGTCACTACTACAAACCCAACTACCATTACCAAAATGAGAAAGCCAAAGAGTTCAACATCCAAAACAGAATATCAAAACATTAACCAAAAACAAGGCTAACCAAAACCAAACAACATTATCCGAAACGAAAAGATGCAAACAAACCAAGGAAAAGAAATTGTCACAACAATAAGCCCGACATGGGCAACCAAAACACTAGCATAATAAGAGGGGAAAAGGGGGGAGGGAGATGTCTAAGCCCTCCGGGTACTCATGGCTTCCGCACCATCTGAACTACCTGCATCCTCGGCTGATTTGCTCCTCCTGTCACCTCCCTTGACCTCGCTCACAAATAAGTACCGTTCAGAGTCATCCTCGTCCTGCACAGGCATCTCCACGTTGGGGTACATTTTCCCCCATAGGCCCTTGATGCCCCTCCAAGATCTCAGATAGACTTTCTCGCGAAACTTGTTCTTGGTCTTCTCCTTCTCAAAATTAGTGCGAAGCTGGATGTGGTATGTAGCCAGGGAAGTGTAGACAGTCTGCAAAGTGGTGAGTGACTCACCCATCTTTTCTGGCCATCGAGGTAGTCCTTTATCTCCTCTCTAGTAAAGTAACCCCCACCAGCACTGGATGAACCTGCCTCTACAGATGGCCGCGGCATACCCTGGAACATCACCATCATCTCATCAAAACGAGTATCAATACGCTCAAACGGGCCCTGAACAGGGGCAGCCCAAGTCCCAACCTCAACTCCACCTCCACCTGCACTGGCACTAGCACTCGTTCCCTCTGCAGTCTTTCTCTTCTTATGCTAAACAGCAGTACCCTGGCCATACACCCGCAATGGGTGGAAGTCAGCATCAGAATCTACCATGTGATCATCAGCCCTCCTATGGACCCCAGCCCTCTTGCACAGCGAAATGATCAATGAGGGAAGCAACAAACTCGAAGCCCCAACCCTCAAAAGCTCCTTCCATTCTGCAATCACCTGTGAACCTATATTCACAAGAACATTATCCAGGATACAGGCAATCAGAAGGGCCCTGTGATAGGTATCGGAGGTGACATTCCTCGAGGGACGGACCCGGCGGGAGATGATATTCAACCACCTCCTGGCCTCAGCAGTAAATTTCTCACTAGATATCCCCATCTTGGACCTACCCTAGGTAATAGAAGCCCTATTCTCCTCAGCCACAAGCATGGACACCAGCCAATCCCTATTATCAGCAGTATCCTTGGCATTCAAAAACTCCATCGAAGGGTTATCCACTTTGTACACCCGGTTGATTGTCTTAGCCCCCACCTTCACAGAAAACCCGCGTATCACAATCCTTGGATCAAGAGAATCCCAATCGACTGTAGGCAACATGGCGTAAAATTCCCTTACCCGATTCTCATTGCAACTCCCGGGATCCTTAATCGAACGCATCCACTTGATCCTCTCCAACCTCTCTAGAAACTCGAGAGCCCATTTTTCCACATTAGTCATATCGAAACCCCTCTCCAACAGTAGGGGCATGCACCTCTGCTCCAAGAAATGGCACTCACATTGTGGATTGATAAAAATTGGATAAACGGGCACTTGCTCTTCTTGTGGCACTACTTGTTTGGCTGCTTGATTCTCGGCCATTGTACCTGCGAGGGATAGTTTACGTTATAAGAACTCATGAACCAGGTCGAGAAAATCTAAGCATGTTTTCTAATTTCTAAACCTCGGCCAATCTCTGAAATAAAAGAATTTTGGTGCAGTTCAGTGCAAGCACAGCAATGGTGGTCACTCTGACCGCTGCAGCGGGGACGCTGTAGCAGTACCGGCCACCGCTTCTGCGCTCCTTGCCATTTCCCTCCAACTGCTCCAGCGCACCCCTTGAGCGCTGAAGCGGGACCGTCCCAGCGGTCGCTTGACCGCTGAAGCGGTGTCGTCTTCCCCAACAGACTTGATTTTCGCAACTCCCCAAAGCCTCAAAACTTATTTTTATGAATGGATCGGGCAGATATCAGGCTTGCAAAGTGTTTACAATTCCTAGTACATGATTTCTAGCAACAACAATCTCAAAATTTTAAAGAAGCCAACAACCAATTTCAAACCAAAAATTATTTACTATATTTAAGTTTTTTGGCTAAAATCTGTTCATTATCTACGCAACACTTGATGTTTATATGTTTTTAACGCTACACTAGTTGTGAAATTCAGCCTGACAACACCCCATGAACCCCCCCTCCCCCTCCAAACCAAATCCAAAAATCCCAACTTTGGGATTAGCTAACCCATTAATCAACGAATAAGGTCCTAGAATCCTGTTTCATTGTCATATTTCTAGTAGAGAAGAGTAACTTCTCACCGTAAAGCGACATATTCAGGGTGGTTGGTGGTGGTTGTGGATGAACTTGGCAGTCTTCTTTTCCTCCCTCTTAGAGGGCGATTTGAGATTGTAAGTGGTTGGGATTAAAGAGTAAGTTGAATGTGTGGGTATTTAAGAGGATTTTATGGGGTTTGGGGGAAGTTGAGAGGTTGTATTTGGTTAGGAGTTGGAGAGGAATCGTGGGGGAGGAGGAGTGCATTGTGGGAATGGGAAAAGGTGGGGAAGAGAAAGGGGCTTATATTTTTTTCTGATTTCCCGTCCGCCGCTCCAACGGTAGCAGGCCGTTTTGGCGATACCGCTGAATCGCTACCTAGGACGTTGAAGCGATCACTCAGTGGTTAATTCCACTAATTCATTTCATCTAATTTTGATCCACATCGAGTCTCACCCATACCCATGTGTCTTCCCCTGTGGACCTATTAATTTCTCCAATTCGTCCGAGACATTATGCACCTTGGTACACCCTTACCGTTCGAGGATGAACTGTGGTTTAACTAGTATCTGATGTAATGACCCGTTTCGTCGTTACTACAAAAATTCCAAAATATTTGTAACCGTGTCATCCTAGACCTTTCCTTTCGCTAAAGTATTTTTGGCCAACATCAAGCCTAGCGGGACCCATTGTACAAAAGAGAATCAAACATCGAAATTCGAGTTGAGGACCCAGTTAGACCGCCTGTAATAACCCATATATTTTTTTTTTAGGCTTAGTTGGTAATTTAAATAAAAGAAGGAAATCAAAAGAAAAAAAAATAGAAAAGAAATAATTTAGTGGGCCAAGCCCAAAAAGGAAAAGGAAAAAAAAATATAAAGGATTCAGCATAAGACGTGAAAGAGGAAAAAGAAACTGAAGTGAAAAAAAATCAGAAAACAGAGAAGGGGAAAAACCAGTAAAAGAAAGAAAAGAGAGGGAGAAAAAGAGAAGAAAAGAGAGGAGAAAAATAAGAACTTTCACTCCAAATCATCAAGGTAATTACTCTAGTCTTTTATTTAAGTTTATTACATAATTAGGGGTGAATTTTTATGATGAAAACATGGGGATATTTTGAGGAATTAAGAAAGTTTAGCTCTAGGGTTCTTCAACCAAAATCATTGATTTGAAAGGGCAAATAGCGTCAGATTTTAGACTTCTATATATCGTTGGAATCCTTTCGTTAAGGCCTTTCCGAAAACATAAATCTTGTGGGGTTTTGAACATATTGACCAGAGGGCGTTTTCGTCCTTTAAAATTTAACTTTAACCGTTTAAGCCTCTAAAAATATAGAAGTGGTTTACCCTAAGGGTTTTGACCATTCTAAATCCATTTTTGTGTAGTTTGAGGCAATACGGAGACTCGAGAATGCAGTTTTGATTTATTGGGAAGTGTGCTTGAATTGTGAATTTGAGGTAAGTGAGACTTTAAGCTTTAGGTACTTGCTTTTCAAAACCCGTTTTAAAAATATATTTTCTCTGCCTGGTCCATGTGTTGGGGCGAGTGTGTGCTTGGCAGAATCGGTGGTCCTTAAGGCCAACCGCATATACTTTATTTTCAAATAATCCTAAACTCTCTTTATAAAATTATTTTGTGATGTGATATAGCTGCGAACCATGATATTGGGGCGTTGTGTATGCTTCCCTTAGCATTGTGTATGCTTCTTGATTATATTGGGGCATTTTGTATGCTTCCCTTAGCATTGTGTATGCTTCTTGATGATATTAGGGCATTGTGTATGCTTCCCTTAGCATTGTGTATGCTTCCTGACATATTTGGCACATTGTGTATGTTGCCGTGGATTCATAGTGTTGACTAATTCTTTAACTGCCACTTATGATGGTTCGTAGTGTAAATTGTGTTGAGATATATAATATATTTGATAAATAGTGGTTTGGACCTTAGTTGCTATTATATAATGATATATTCATGTGCATAATATTTTTGTGCTTGTTGTGTGTTTGTATTTTCTAACACTTGTTCCAGGGGTATTTGAAGTGGCGGGTCGAGGATCTTACCGGTTATATGTATGTATAACTCACTCCCTTACCCGCATGTCCATGCGATACTTCGTCGAGAACGAGGCCGGTAATTGAAGACTTTGTAGTGGATTCTGCTTGCGAGGTGAGCCACCGCATTGTTCGTGGAGGCAGCCATTTCGGCTTTATCTAGTTTATTTCTAGCTATTTCTTTTATTTTGGGTTTACATGCCCGACACTCAAACTCATGTAACTCTGTTAGATGCTCCATGGTCTTAGCGTGGGATGTGGGCTAGAGATTCTTTTTATCTTAGCGTTGGTTGGTTTTCATAAATCGATTATGGATTTGGTTGGCGACTATTTCACATTTTTATCATTAATAACGTTGTTGGACCTGCACTTATTTTCTTTTAGTGCTTTGTAAATGATTAAGAGTATGATATATGGTTCGCACGGCGGTGTGTGTTTCTTTGGGTGCCAATCACGTCTGGGGGTATTTTGGGACGTGACAAAGTTGGTATCAAAGCCTAGGCTTTAAGTCCCTAGTCATGGAGCAGTGTTTAGTAGAGTCTTGTTCATGGGTATGTAGGCGCCCATACTTATGACCTTGAGGCTACTGAACATCTAGGAAGTTTTCCCTTCTTTCATTCCTCGTTCGTGCGTGAGTTGAATCAAGTCTAACCTTGAAATAATTATTTCGCAGATGGCTAAGAAACGCGCATCTTCATCTGCTAAACGTGGTGCTGGACAGAGTTCTACCCGCGGTGGTAGACAAGCTAGGCCTCATCAGACTAGAGCTCAGACTAGGACTCAGGCCACTCCTCAGCCTAAAGTTGTGAATGGGGGTCAAACCCGAGTTGCGTCAGAGCAAGCGCAGGAACAAGTGGTTCAGAACACTCCACCGGCACCAGCTGCTGCCCCTACTATTGCTGCCCGCAGATGTGGTGACCAGATTATTGAATGTGTTGGAGGCATTGGTGTCACACCCCGACTTTACTAGGGTGTGATGGGCACCCGACCCCGCGTTTGGAGCCGAGCGAACCCGCTACCTCTTATTACATATCAAAACTCTTCAAAAAGTTGTACGTCGACAAGTAATAGAAGTCGTAGTTAAAACTCCAGATTTTATTTTTTGAAACATAATACAACAAGACGCGTTGGCTGATGAAGCCGCTATCAGGACTGACATACTAAACTCATGACTCTGTCTGCAAAGTCTCTAACTTCGAATCGAACATCATAGCGTAGCATGCTGACTCGGCGACACTCCAGAGCAAATGGAGCTTGCCAACTTTGCTGAAACATCTTCTATCCCGGTCGCTATCCATCCGGGAGTACCGCGCGCATGAAACGCAGCCCCCGAGAAGAGGGGTCGATTTGAACATTGTACCGAGTATGTAAGGCATGAACAAAAGAACAACATAGTAAGAGTTCGTAGCATATCATGTAAAGAGAGTGTTCGTACATATGAGACATATCATGGGAAGTCAGTATACGTACATATGGAACATATCACGTGTAAAAAGTAACCCGTGCATGAGTAATAAGCGTATGGAAACATAGACCGTATCATAGGATAAAGGAGTAACTTTTGTATACATGTGTGTGCCACTCGGGCGGATGCCATGCATGCTAAGTTTGTCTTTGATAAACATTTCTTTTTCATGTATATAGAAAATATATCATGTAACATCTTTTGTATGTGCCGAGGCGTCGGCAGCCGATCCATTTAACCATAAATACAGATGTATATGTCCCGCGTCCGGGCATCCCGCGTCCGAGATGATATCATGATAGATACGGCTACATGTACCGTGTGCAACCCAGCGTCTATAGCGCTCTGCCCTGCTCCCCATCTTCCCCATATACATATATATATATAAAACATAGCATGCAAGGGAGCCCAAAGAAAAGCTATAACGCTATCGGAGTGACGTAAGGTCGGTAACCTCCGATTTTATTATGGAATAACCACGGGCACTTTATCTCACCTTGAAAGAACTAATAATAAGGCGAGACTATCAATGGAGAGTAACTTCATGAGAAATCATAGGACAGGATCATAAGGCATCATTTCGTTTACTTTAAAACCTTTGAAAATAGTCATCATTCAAAAATAGCTTAACATTTCATATCGTCATATTCGTAGT
>NW_026716796.1:0-16246 GCF_029784015.1 Lycium ferocissimum | reverse complement strand
TTGTGTAATAGTGTTCCTAATATGGTTATTTAGCCGGTTCCCAAAGAAATAAATTTTCCCCCTAAAACACACGTAGAATATTCGATACTTCAAATGCTCGTAACTTTTCATACTAAGTCGGATTGACTCAAAACTTGTTTTCGAACCTTTAGGTGTCGGTAAGTAAACGCATCCGTCAAGTTTTAACATTGGTTTGCGCGCGTAGGGTCATTAGCCTTTCTTATGCTAACTCGGATTAATTTGATACGCGTTTGTAGTTCACTAATAATTTTAAAGGAACTAATTTTGTACAAGAAGCACAAAATTAATTTTCAAACCACTCCGGCGGAGTGATATTTTATTATTTAAACTTTCAAAAACCACTCCGAAGGAGTGCGATATTTTATTACCAATCGTATTTTCCAAAACCACTCCGAAGGGGTGTGAAATTTTATTATTATTATTATTATTATTATTACTATTATGCCCCGAGCGCTAGGATTAGTATTATGTCACGAGTGGCATGCCGGTGGAGCCGGGGTAGCCGTATGTCACGAGTGGCATGCCGAAGGAACTAGGTATGTTATGTCGGGGCCAGCATGTCCGAAGGGGCCGGGATACGATGTTGGACCGGCATGCCCAAGGGCCATCATCTTATATCGGGACGCATGTCCAAGGGGCCGGGATAGACGTATGTTGGACCGGTATGCTCCGAAGGGGCCATCATTTTATTTCGGGACCGCATGCCCGAAGGCCAGGATAGACGTATGTCGGGACCGCACACCGGCGGGGATTATTATTATTATCATTATTATTACTACTATTATTATTACTAGGCGGGAAGCGGCCGTCCGAAGGACTATTTTCCTTAGACATTAAATCCATACCGGGTATCCTAAACTTGCTTACCGTTGTACTTTTAACCGATTCATGCTTTACATACTCGGTACATTTTCGTACCGACCCCTTTCTTCGTGGGCCGCGTTTCATGCCACGCAGTACTCCCCGAGTCAAGTTATTTTAAGATGTTCCGACAGAGATGCAGCCCACTTTCGCCGGAGTGTTGCCGGTCAAAGTGTTCGTGTCATGGTATTTGTTATATGTTAGAGACTTTGCGTACGTTGTCCCGTGGATGGTGCGTCGTAGTACGGTTAATTTGTAAATGTTAAAAGAGTATGTATTTTCGTATGGTTTTATTCGAAAAAGCACGTACTTGATTGAAAGTTTTCTTAATACCGTACAAAGATAATGATTTAACCGTTTGAAAAGTTCCATGTTTTTGAAAAGTTTCGAAATGGCGGGGCTTTAGTAATGCTTATAAAAGTTTAAGGTTCGCTGACTCAGGAGAGTCGGGTGCCCATCACACCCTAGTAAGGTCGGGGCGTGACAAAAAGTGTGCTCACTTAGTGAGTCGGTCTACAATCACCCAAATCGATTCATGTCTACGGGATGAATGAGGTAGACCTGTTATAAAGTCCATATTTATCATCTCTCATTTTCAGACAGAATATCAATATTCAGAGCCAAGCCACTAGGCCTCTGGTGTTCGGCTTTCACTTGCTAACAATTTGGATACTTAGCCATAAAATCTGCTACATTCTTCTTCATATCATTCGACCAATAAATCTCTTTAAGATCCTGATACATCTTAGTGGAACCCGGGATGAATAGAATACCTAGAATTGTGAGCTTGACACAATTCGCTCTCTGAGCCCATGTCACGACCCGACTACGGTCCATGACGGGTACTCGCAGCTAACCACCGAGCACCACTTATTCTATTACTCATCATACTCGTCCTGCATTCATTCATTATTCTCATGCTTCTAATCATAGGGAAAACCATTTTCACTTTGAAACATATTTACCTTTATATACATAAGCCCTTCGGCTTTCAAAATAATAAATATATATATATATATATATATATATATATATATACAACGAGGAAATCGTGAGACCATATTACCCACACCTACGTATCTACGAGCCTCTACTAGAGAACTAGACATATGGACGGGACAGGACCCCGTCGTGCCCAAAATATATGTACACAAAATAATAATGCAATGGCACCTCCGGAACAATGGAGTGCTCTCAAAGAGCCGATAGCTCCTATAGATACGGATCACCTTCCTTAACCTCACAGGCATGAACAGCGTCCAAAGAAAAAGAACGCCAGTACGAGCATTGTACTGAGTATGTAAGGCATAAACAATAACAATACATCAATGAAATAAAGAGACATCAAATGAAGAACAACCTGTAGCTGACTGTCAATTTCTAATAGAAATAATGCATGCTGACTTGCTTCATAAACATCATCATATCATGTATGCATATCTATATAAGCTGCCCGACCATATAGGTACGGTGTGATAATCATTAGCCCGCGTCCGGGGTAACCATCTCATGCCGCCTACTAGTGGTGTCTACTCATGCCATCTAGACATGGTGTATACGCTGCCCGCCTTAGCGTTGTCTGCCCGGCGATATATGCGCGGTGTGATATTATTATCATATACTTATCATAATGCATGCATAGGAACTCAAAAATAACTATACTTTATTGGGGTGATATAAGGTCGTGAACCCCGATTCCATTATGGAGTTCCATACAACGTGCGCCTCACCTTGAAAGAATTAGCATATATAAGGTGAGTGTAGCATAGAATGACGTCAATTAATCATAATTAGGATGACTATCTTTGTAGAAGCATCATGCTTTCTGAACTTTAGAATCTTTAGATCAAGCTCACCATCATCATTATTATACTCATAACGTATCTCTTATCTTTATCTTATATGAGGCTTTTCACGAACATAGGTTCATAGTTTCCCGAATGTAAGAAGGTCATGGAGAATAAGGGAAAATCATGTCATAAGATTCATGCCTTAGAAAGGAAGGGACTAGCCTTACATACCTTTTCGTTTAGCTACACTATAAATAACGTTCTCCTCCAATGCTCACGTTTCTACCTTCAAGAGAGTTCGTGTTAACATTAGCTAATCGATCTCATGAACATGCTTAACTAAAGCTAGAGAAAATTGGGCAGCATTTTCCTTGTTTATACAACTTTCTCCATATCATATATCAACTCCCAAACGTCTATAACAACATTCATAATTTCATAAGCAACAATCTTCATTCACCTACGTTATCCACATTTCTCAATTTCACTTCAATTCATCCATAACCATGGTCATAGTACACTATTACATTCACTCATATATAATGTTCATCCCATGTTCTTAATGTCATTTATAGCATATTTAAAATTACAACATATCAAGAATCATGATTCAGTCCAAGCTACTACTCAAAATGCCACTATTCTCATATATATATGACCCATTTTCTATCTCCTTCTACAATTCAAGTCTTTCAACCTCTCAATACCTTAAACAACATGGAATGATCATAAAACTCACCTTAGATAGTGTAGGAATGAACTTTGAGTGAAAATACTTCACTTGAGCAAAACCCTAGTTCCACTCCCAATGAGATTTCTTGCCTTGGATGAATCCTAATGAGTTTCTTGCACTTGTTTCTCTTGGTTTGATGAAGTTGATCATGAGTTTCTCTTGAATTCTTGTAGAAGAAGTGTGGAAATTTTTCTAGAGAGTTCTTGAAGTGTGGAGTGAGAAATGAAATGAATTAAATGAGGTTGGGGTCCCTTATATTAATCTTAAGATCTGTCCCGACTCAGTTTCAAGGACCAACATACGGTCCGTATAATTTATATGGACCGTATGTGTGTGTAGATGCGAGTCCGGTGAAGGTCCCCGTTACGGGCGGAATATCACCTAACCGAAGCCACACCCTAATTTCCGGTAGGGCGTGATGGGCACCCGACCCTTACTTAGGGTCGGCGAACCCGCCGACTCTCGTTATACTCATAATCATCTTTGGGCCCTTAGATCATGACGGAATGCATAAGGAAAGCTTTTCGAAGAACAATATGCTTTTCATCTTTCTCAAATCAAATAAAGTCTGTAACATATGAAACTTGTAACACAATGCATAATAATACACCGGCTTACATAGCCGCTTACAAAATTGACATCTTATATACACGACACTGTCTGCAAAGTCTCTAACATAGAACATAATACCACAACATGAATACTCTGACTCGGCGACTCCGAGGAAATGAGCTCGCCAACCCGACCGGAATATCTTCTCAACGTCCTCTACTCATCCGTAGGTACCTGCGTGGCATGAAACGTAGCCCCTGAAGAAAGGGGGTCGGTACGGAATATGTACTGAGTATGTAAAGCATGAAATACGGTAAACAAGATCACACTGAAATAAGAAGTATAGAAAATCACAAAGCTTGCCTCTGAAACATAGATCATGCGTATCAATATCATATCCAGTTCATTATGGGCTTAGAAACACAAGTGAATGATCATCTTGTACATATATATATATAACGTGTCCCGGCCCTCTCGTGAGGGACTCGGTAAATAAAATCATCATATACATATCATCATGTCATCATTTTATCATCATACATATATACCGTACCCGCCTAGTGGGACTCGGCAAGTAATCATATATATCCGTACCCCGCCCTCTAGTGAGGGACTCGGTGAAGTCATCATATACCGTGCCGGCCCTACAGTGAGGACTCGGTGAATAGCGTGTCCCGGCCCTCTAACGAGGGACTCGGTAAAGGGGATCCTGTCCCCATCATGTACATATATAAGGGGATCCTGTCCCCGCGTCCCTTGGCGCCATCATCATATCATCATATACCGTACCCGGCCCTCTAATGAGGGACTCGGTGAACAATGCAATAGACTGTGCACGAATACATACCCGGCCCGGGACTCGATGAAAGATGTAGCAACAGCTCGCACGAGCAGAGTAGTGAGAAACCATACGCACATACATCATCATTACGGACTCAACAGATAAGGAGATAAATCATCATATCAAATATCTTTCGGACGCCACTCGGAAACACATCAAACATCATAAACATATTAGAGAACCGTAGGGATCATAGTCATATATCCGACCGAGCCGAGCCCGCCATGAAAGTTACGGCATTATTCATTATAGACCACTTAACGAGCATTTCATAGCAATCCGAGACCATACATGAAAGTTGGGGACATTATACGCTATAGAACCTCCTACGTGCATTTCGAAGCGATCCAGGTTCAGTCTATAAAAGTTACTACTTATTAGACATGAATCTTTTAAGAAAAAAAACTCTTTGCAACGTTTGAAATTCAATCATACATACAGACTTAAGGACCATAGTCCGACCATATGAAGAATGTCAACATCAAGGAGCAATTAAGAATCGTAAACATGCTCGGATTTTAAGAATAGAGTTACCCCCAAGGCTCATAACATATCATAACTTACTTACGTCTAGGACATGCCAAAAGAAAGAAGGATAAGCTTTACATACCTCGTCCGCTTCCTAGGCTAATCCGAACTTACGTCTCTCGATTTCTCAAAATCTGTCAACGTCATTAGACATTAACATTAGTCATAAGCACCGAAGAGTTCGATTCCAAGCCGATTTTATCTACATAAATTTGATTTCCCCTATAAATTCAACAACCCCCGAGAATTCAACTCGGCTAAATCTTCAACAACAATACCAACAACCATATAAACAACATCGGTAATGAATTCAAAACGCATTCTAACATTAGTAACTCTTTTCTATACAATTCGACGATATTTCATTTTCGTTCAAATCAACCGCATACGATCAAACCAACATCAATATTCATACGTTCAAGTACTAATCCAAAACACTCAAACAAGATTCAAGAACACTTCGGACAATCCACAAAATATTCAAATCAGCCCCTCCAATACACCATGCAACCCGAAACCTTCCAAGTTCAAGAAAACAATCAACAACACATTTCTTCCTTCCAAATTCATCAACTACACCAACAATTCACACATTGACAACATTATTATCATAAATACAAGAAACCATATTACAATCACATTAGCTTCCAAAAAGCAATTCCACAACGGCTACAACTTCCACTTGAGTCATTGAACCTCATTCTCATAGAATACATAACAACAACAACCAAAATACTAAATAACATTAGTTCATCATTCCCACACCACATAGCATGTACACGGCCACAACAACAACACCCTAATTTCATGATTTTCATCCATTTCTACATACTACAACATGCACAAATCATCCATAACATATGAAAAAGGAGATTAAACCTCACCTCTTCACCTAGTTCTTTCCTCGGCTAGAGTTGAGAATTGCAGGAATGAACGCTTTTCTTGCTTCAACAACCACTACATGTTGTAGAGGACCTTCCAATTGGTAGAAAAACTAGAAGAGAATAATTTTTCTTGACCAAAAATTTGGACATGGAATTCGGCCAAGCCATGGCCGAATGTCTCTCTATTTCCTTTCTCCAAGCTTCTTGAAATTTCTTAAGTGGAAAATGATGAAGATGACTAATTAATTATCTTTATAAACTTATGTTATACATCCATGTGGCCCATGGCCCACAAGTCATGTGCACGGCCACATGGCCTTTAATTTCATGAATATTAAGTTTTTCATATTGCACTTTTAACCCCAAATTTCCTTAATATTCCATGCCAATAAAATCACAAGCAACTTATGCCTTAAAATAAAATCGGAGGTCAAAAGTCTTTATCTCGTATCCCGGCATAGTCTTGTTCTTAACTTATCATAGTTAGCTCGGATTGTCCCACTGTACAAAATACGGGATATAACATCCTTCCCCCCTTTAGAACATTCGTCCTCGAATGTTCAATTAGTCTCATAAGGTCTTGTAAAGATTTTAGGGGGGCTTCTTTTATTACTATAACGTGCAGTCTCATTTCCCGACCATATTTCTTCTTTAACTTCTCTTCAGCTTTCCAAGTCATCTTTTCCCCGTTGTCGCTCCGCCACAATACCTCAACAGAAGCCACGTCTTTACTACGCAACCTTCTTACTTTACGAACAATATAATAAAGTCCAATATATATCTCGGGCTAAGCTTTTCCTTCTTGTCGAATCTCCTTACGCTTTTCATGGGTGATACCTTCAGAGAATGCCCATTTGCCAATCTGGAACCCCAAGTGTTGACGTCGACTATTTGCATATGACTCATCGCTTCGAGTCGTTAATAACCTTTCTCGAACAAGTCTTACCTTATCAATGGCTTCTAGCAATTATATCTGGGCCGATTAACTAAATTTTTCTCCATATCAAACCAGCTCGAAGGTGATCTACACTTTTTGCCATATCGAGCCCCATGTATTTCCTCTCGACTCCTTTAAAGACTCTAACCGTCACTCTACCTTTCGCTCTTAGTTTCTGTCTTTGGAGTTAGTCATCAAGTAGCGACGATGTCGTGACCCGCCCCGTAGGTCGTGACTAGTGCACCTCTAGCCGGCACTCGTACCTATCAACTATAGTCGATCATGGTCGCAAACATAATAGGAACTTATACGTACAGTAAGGCACGACATCGCGCACACATATATACATATATCATATATACAGAACATAACACGACTGAACAGTGCTACCCACAACCCACTTTTATGTCTACAGGCCTCTAAGAGCAATACAGAATCATATGACGGGACAGGGCCCCGCCGTACCCCTGAATAGACATATACATATATATAACAAAAGGATGCGTACCAAAGTGTAGGCTCGGACGAAGGAGCACTCGAAGACCGCCGAGTAGGAGTCCTAAGTCAAGGCTCACCCAAACAAGTATACGTACCGCGCGGCATGAAACGCAGCCCCCCGAAGAAAGGGGGTCAGTACGGAGTATGTACTGAGCATGTAAAGCATGGAATACGAAAACCAAAATCGCATCGAAATAAAGAATATGAAACATGAGTACAGCAACAGAGAGGCTTACCTTTGAACATAAATAATGCAAAATCATGTCATAAGCATAAGTAAGTAATCATCATATACATATGCACATACATGGCGTGTCCGGTCCTCTAGTGGGGACTCGATGAATAGAATCATCATATACCACCCGACGTCATCCCCGTCTCATCACACCATCACACCATCATATATATATATATATATATATATATATATATATATATATATATATATATATATATATATATATATATATATATATATATATATATATATATATATATATATATATATAGCGTGTCCCGGCCCTCAGTGAGGGACTGGGTGAATAATGCAAAGGAATGTGCACGAATGCGTGTCCCGGCCCGAGACTCGGTGAAGGACATATTGAGCTTTGCACGAGCAGAGTAGTGAGAAACCATATGCAAGACTCGATGAAATAAGTTAAACGAACTGTCATTTGAAAATCGGACAAGAGTTATGTCAAGTACCTTTCGGACATCTCTCGGAACATGTCGAATCGAACTTTAGAAATCATAGCTACGTATCGAAATTATATGCATAACAATCCACGTTTAGACTCGGTAAATAAATAAGTAATCAAACTCGGGGGTCGGAATAGTAAGCATATTATGTTCTTGCAATCAAACCGGTAGAACTATACCACAGAACGTCTCGGGGGCCCACGGATAAGTATCAAACCAATCCGAGCCCACCTACGGAAGTTAGAGTCATCATACGCTACGGAAAATCCTACGAGCATATCGAGGCGATTCGAGCCTTTTTGTGAAAGTTACGGTCGTTCGTAGTTTCGGAATCTCTTTAAGAACAAAATTTCCTTATGTACCACTTAAAAGTTAAACATACTAAGGACACAAGGATCATAAAATATCTACATGAAAAATGTTAATATCAAGAGGTGAATAAAAGTCGGAAACACGCTCGGATCGCAAGAATAGAATTTCCCCGAGGCTCGTATAATTCTTTCCTTACGTCTAAGACATGCCAAAGAAAGAAAGGGTGAGCTTTACATACCTCGTTCGCTCTCCAAGCTAATCCAAATTTACGTCGCGGACTTCTCAAGATCTACAATACGCCATTAAATGCCAAACATTAGGTAAAGGGACTTAAAAGTTCAATTCCAAACTAACACTTAATTCTACAGAAATTTGGGCAGCATTTCCCCTGTAAATGCAACACCCCGAGAATTCAACTCGGCCAAATTCATCAACAACCATACCAACAACATACTAGCAACATCAATAATCAATTTCCAAATGTCTTCTAACATTAGCAACCATTTACTACATAATTCAACAAGATTCATTTTATTCAACTTAACCACTTACATTCAAACCAATATTCATGCTCATACGTTCAATTACTAATCCGAACCCATTCAAATAATATTCACGAATGCTTTAAACACTCACACAATATTTCCAACAATCCCAACATTACTCCAATTCACCCGAAATCCGCCCCAAACCCGAGAACAACACTAACATATTTCCTTCTTCCAAAACTCGTAAACTACATCAACAATCTATGTGTTAACAGTGTCGTTACCATGAATACAAAAATTACATAAGATTCACATTAACTTCCAAATCAGCCCGTAACCATTACAACATCAATTTGAACCATTGAACTTTCATTTTCATCATAGAATCCATAACGACGACAACTAAAATACTAAATAAAATTTGCTCATTCCTTAACATACAAGACCATCCATTTTCGGCCATCACTTTAACACACAACCTCCATGACTTTCATCCATTTCTACACACTAGAACAACATGCAAACATGCTAAATACAATCAATTCATCACCCTACACATTACAACATATACACGGCCACACACCTACTGTTATATCCCGTGTTTTTGCACATTCGAGAAAATGTGGACACCATTGTGATTTGTAAGAATAAGGCCATGCTTCGACTTTATGTGGTGTGTATGTTGGTATTTATGGAAAATATTGATACGAGAACACTGGAGAAGGCCTAAGGGTAAAATTGGAATTTTGAAAATTTGTTTCGGGGATTGCAAAATATGATTCGTGAAGAGTTGGGCTAGAAAAAAAAAAGGGAAATGAAGCCCAAGTACAAAGGGGTGGCCGGCCAACATGCCTTGGCCCAAGCCCATGGCATGTGATGGTCACATGCCAAGTTAATAAGAGGGATATATATATATATATATATGTGTGTGTTCTCTAGAATTTTCAAGAAAAATCAAAACAAATCAAGAAAAGAAAAGAAAAGGCCATTCGACCGTGAGAAGAGGAGAGAAAAAGAAAGAAACAAAAAAATTCTCTAGCCTTCCATCTTGGTCCAAAAATTGTAATTTTCCTATATTCCTACTAAGCTCAAGGTGCTCTTCAAAGTGACATAATTAGTTTGGCAAGAAGTGGTTTTTGGTGGCAAGGAGAACTCATTGGAAGAAGGTAAGGATTTCATGTTTTTTTATGTGTTATGGAAGATTTGTTTGTGTTGTAGTATGAAGAGATGGATAGAGTTCATAAAAATATGAAAACTTTATGATTTGGCCGTGTGCATGCATGTGTTATGTAGCTACGATTAGTTGATTTTTGTGTTACATTCTAGTTGAAGTTGTTGTGTATTCTATATCGGAAATAGAAGTTTGATGATTTTGGTTGAAGTTGTGAATGTTGAAGTGTGACCGTGTGTGTGTGTTTGTGTTGTAGCCGTGTGTGTACATGTTGTATGCCATGGTGAGTTGAATTTTTGTGTTGTGATCTAGTTGTGGTTATGGTGGAATTCATGTTGGAAATGAAAGTTGAATGAGTTGGGTTGAGGTTGGAAGTTTAGTGGTTGGCCGTATAGTAGGGAAAAGTAGAAATGAAAATGAATTAGTTTGTTGATATGTTAATTGTGTTGTGACGATGTTTATAACATGAATATAGGTTAAATGGTTTGAGTTGTTATTGATTTGAAAGTGTGAAGTCGAAATGAGAATTTTTGCATTTTGTCGGAAAGTAGGTTAATGACATTATATTGCGGTTTGTAATGATCGTTGTGGTTGTTGTTGTTGGTCATTGTTGGTTATTTTGGGCAGGTTGAGTCTCGGGGGTGTATATTTTTAGGGGAGGTGCTGCAGAAAATTTCGGTAGACAAATATAACCCCACGATTGAAGTGTTAACTCTCATGAATAGTATAGCCGGTAAAGATGACCATTTGCGCATTTTTACGAAACGGATTGGAGATTAGCGAGCGTAGGACGTCCGTAAGGTATGTAAAGCCTACCTTTCCTTCTTTGGCATGTCCTAGACATACTAGGTTAAAATCGGGACCTCGGGGATAGTTTCAATTCTTGGAAATCCGAGATTGATCTTGAGTACTATTCGTTTAGCGCAATTGAATTATACTCTTTATATTTTGTTGAAAGATTGCTCAAACCTTCATAACTTTCGCTAATGTATCGGTTGCTCCAAAACTTTCATAGATGACTTTATGGAGTCTAACGTTGGTAATTTATGTCCGCCGCTTCGACTTGACTCGATGCGGGCTCGCAAGTCCCGAGGCTCCCTTTATTTGGTCTGTTTGACTCTTTCCGTCCGATATGAAAAAAAAGGAATATTTGCCTACGATGCTAAGGTTCGTTTGAAATGTTCGATAAGGTTATTTGAACGCTTGTTGCTATGTATGATAATAAATTTTCCGAAAAATGGTCTACGATGTGTTTTTGAGAAATTGATAATTTAAAAGTCCGTAACTCTTGTATACTGATTCTGATTTACTCAATATTCGTTTTAAGCCTTCTGAGGCTATTGTATGTGTATACGAAATTACGTGTCAAGTCTGGGAACATACTTTTGATATGCATATGGTTTCTGCACTACTCCGCCGTGCCAATTATTATGGTTTTCGTTCGCCGGTGCCGGGCCGGTTTGTGATCGTGCGCATTATGACCTATTCGGCGGTATGATGTGTTACGGTTTCCGAGACCTCGCCATAGGGCCGGTTACCGTCCATGGTGTTATGATGTGATATGGCTTCGATATATTCGATGATATGATGTGTGTGATGTTATGATGTGTTCGGAGACGTACGGAGATTTGAAAGTTTCGAGTATGATGTGTGTGGCACCGACGCATCGGGGTGACCACGTATTCGAGCTTTATGCATGATTTTATTTGCATTCAATACATTTGCATTTCGCACGGGTTGATCGGCTACGTACGTATTTGTTTTGTATCTCCCCGAATCCGATGATTCGAGTTATTGTACCTCCGCTACATACTCGGTACTTCTTTCGTCGACCCCCCGTTCCTCGGGGGGGCGCCACATGCCGCGGTACGGACGCATCGCGTGGTACGCCACCGGTTTAGGACCTACGTCACACTGAGTGCTCCTTTGATCCGGAGCTTATACTTTTGGTATATACCTTTTTCCGTTGTATATCTGTACATTTGCTACTGTTCGGCACGGCGGGGCCCCGTCCCGTCATATGTTCATATGTTTTGTTCTCGTTTGTGTGAGGCCTCGTAGTCCTATTTGGGGTCGTGGGTCCCGATCCGTTTGTATGTGACTCCGGTTTGTTCGTATGTGATTTTGTTTTGCACCCTTAAGCGGCCCCGTATGCCACTATGGCCGTATGGCCCACATGTTTGTGTGAGTATGTACGGGCGATGTACATTCCGCCGGCCTTGATTCTCGATGTGATATTTTGACACGGCGACCGCTTAGGGTAGCATTTATATGATGTCAACTTTCGATTATCGACGAGTTATGTCCGTTAAATCCGAGCATGCCTTATCTTGATGATTCGGTTCGTAAGCTTTGTTTGGGTGCCTCGTAGGGGCACCGCCACGCCCACCGGGCCGGGGTCGTGACAAAAGTGGTATCGCAGCGTTTGTCCTCGAATGTCGCGGGGCCGTGTTCGGAAATTTGACGGGTTGTTTCACCACATTTTATAAACAAAGGGGGCCCCGGACATTTAGGATGTTTCCCTTTCTTTTGGGCCCCGATTCCGGGCAAACCGTTGGGGAAAAAGATTCTTTTCGATCATTGTTGTTTTTTCGGTTTCCCCCTCCAAAGAAAAGGGAACCGGGGCCCGTGGGGCGCGGCGAGACGGGGAGACCAGCCGGGGTCAGGTTCTGGGGGCCCCCGCCGACTTTTGCCCGATGTCGGGGTTTTCCCCCGAGGTTCACCGGAATTTCGAGGGCCGGGGGCACCCACCATTGGGGCCCCGGGGCCCCCCCCCCCCACCGGGACCCAGGAAAAAGGGCGAAGGGGGGCCGTACGTTTTTGACGACTATAGTAGCAAAGGGAAAAACTCACTGGGGCCAGCACCGAGGGGTGATGACGATGACGTACTGACGGGGGCCCGAGGGTCCGTGATTTCTTGTCACAGGCCCCCCGCAGTTTTTCGTGTCTAGACCGACGAGGACCCCCATGACTTCATTCAGAGATGAGGCGCTCATTGGGGACCGGTCGGTGGCCTCGCAGACCGAGTCGGTCGGAGCTAGCCTCACACAGTTACGGGCATTTCTTAATCGGGTACGAGTCCCGGAACTATCCCGGCGGGCGAAGCCGCCCCGGCCACGCGGGGACGAGTTCGCTACCGTTTCTCCGCCATTTCTTGCCCCCGTAGCCGCGGAGGGCGAGAGTTGGATAGATTTTTGCAGATAAAGCGTAGGGGCTTGAGTGTTCGTGAGTATAATCTTGAGTTTGATTCTCCGGCCCTACGCCCTCACTATAGCGGCGAGACACAGGCCGATCTGGACGCATCCGGTACGCGTCGGGCCGGATCGTTACTTGTCGACGCCCGTATGTCGATGGCGGCGTACGTACATGGATATTGCCAGGTTGCGGTGCTCACGCTCGTGGGATGGAGGACCCAAGACCGAGCGACTGTGCCAAAGAGAGAGATCGTGGGGGTGAGGGCGCCCCGAAAGGGGCTGTGTCCGGCTTTTTGGGGGGATTCTTGGGGGCGGGGGGGCCCCCGCCCCCACAAAACCCGGGGGTATTTCCCCCCCGGGCGATATACACCACCCCGGGAGGGGACGGACGCGGGGCCGTCCGGGGACTACGTTTTGGGCCCCGTGTCCTCGTGCCCGGGGTCCTAGTCGGCCAGGCCACCGGGGGCCCCGGGGTTCATATTCGGGAGGCCCCACCTGGGGAAAAGGTCCCGGGGCCGGGCCCGTTTTTCCTTTTGGGGCCCCCAAGGTCATATTAGCGAGATTATCCGGGGGGCGTCCCGGGGCAAAGCCCGGGGCGGCCCGGGGCCTTCCGGGGTTTGCCCACTCCTTCCCCCCCCCCCGCGGGCGGGGACGCGCCCAGCAGGCCCCCGCAGGCCGTGGCGGAGGTTCTCGATCTACGGTCCTTCGAACCGCATATATGCTTTGACTGGCCTGTAACTCGCAGGCATCACCGTACATAGACCCACATTATTAATCCTTTCTTGACGAATACGTGTACCGATAGACCTATGTTCCATTATAGTACGTGATTTTCCTTCGTGTGTCGGGTAAAAAGAAGTGTAAAAATCCGAGTCGCGTAATCATCCGAGATGGCCATATATACGGGCAGGAGTCGAATATAGGGAATTTGGACGGCTAAGACAGTAGACCATATGTATACAAGTGAGGTAAACGACCCCTTTAGATCGTGAGTGGGACCCGCTATGAGAACTTTTCGAAAATTTGTTAAGACCCCGATTTGACCGGAATTACGTGACAAAGGTCAGGGGGGAGGACGTGACTATCCCAACATGAAGACACTAAAATGCTTTAAAGCTTCGAGGTTAAGCGTGCCGGGGCTGAGTACCTGGGACGGGCCGACCCCCCGGGAAGTATGTCAAGAATTTTCACAAATGTAGATACGGAGACTAAATGAGAACCTCTGGGCAACTTAAGTGGAATTTGAGTGTGTGGGGGGTAATTAGAGGTCGAAAAGAATTACACAGATTAAGACAAGACAAGATCGAAGAAAAAGAAGGAAACTTTCGTAGGTCCCCTCGAAGCGTTAGTAAAAGTAGTCCGTTCCGATCGCGATTCGTACGCCAAATTTATGCGTCCTCGTTTTCAATAAAGCTCTATCTACTATACCTCCGTGTTTCCGAATCCGATCACATTTCTCGCTCTAATATGCCTCTACACGTTCGACTCCGATCGACACTCCCGTCCGATATACCTCGACACGTTTTCTTGACTCTCGATTCAAATCTGTCCGATAAATCTCATACGTCCGACCGATTATGGATCTGTCCGACGATACTTCCATGCGTCCGATTTCGATTACTTAACATCCGTCCGACATAGTTCGGCACATCTCGATTCGATTATAGGTCCGTCCGATATGCTCGTGCGTCCGGCTCGATCACGAACTGCTTCAGCGTGATGTATGATTACGTTCCCGTCCGCGCGACATACACTTCGATTCCGAATATGACCCCGTCTCGCCATACTTCTCCGACCTTTTTCGCTCGACAAAGATTCTCGTTTCGCCATATATCTTACTTGAGGTTGTACGAATCCCTAGACTAATAAGGATTTCGAATGAAGGACTTGAAAGCCAGAAGGCTCTTACAATTACTTCGATCAAGGGTGAGTATAATTGGCAGAAGGACCTCCCGACCTATCATGGTTCCCTACGTGGTGGGATTCAACATTCGAGGACGAATGTTTTAAAGGGGGAGAATGTTATATCCCGTGTTTTTGCACATTCGGGAAAATGTGGACACCATTGTGATTTGTAAGAATAAGGCCATGCTTTGATTTTGTGTGTGTGTATGTTGGTATTTATGGAAAATATTGATACGAGAACACCGGAGAAGGCCCAAGGGTAAAATTGGAATTTTGGAAATTTGTTTCTGGATTGCAAAATATGATTCGTGAAGAGTTGGGCTAGAAAAAAAAAAAGGGAAGGAAGTCAAGTACAGAAGGGTGGCCGGCCAACATGCTCGTCTGTTTCTCATGGTATGTGATGGTCACACGCCAAGTTAATAAGAGGGATATATATATATATATGTGTGTGTTCTCTAGAATTTTCAAGAAAAATCAAAACAAATCAAGAAAAGAAAAGAAAAAGGCCATTCGGCCGTGAGAAGAGGAGAGAAAAGAAAGAAACAATAAAAATTCTCTAGCCTTCCATCTTGGTCCAAAAATTGTAATTTTCCGATATTCCTACTAAGCTCAAGGTGCTCTTCAAAGTGGCATAATTAGTTTGGCAAGAAGTGGTTTTGGTGGCAAGGAGAACTCATTGGAAGAAGGTAAGGGTTTCATGTTTTTTTATATGTTATGGAAGATTTGTTTGTGTTGTAGTATGAAGAGATGGATAGAGTTCATAAAAATATGAAAACTGTTACACCTCGCATTTTCGTATATTGGAATATTCCGAAAAATTTGCAAAATGAGG
>NW_026716795.1:0-30667 GCF_029784015.1 Lycium ferocissimum | reverse complement strand
ACGCCATGCACACACACACCACACCTTCATAATTCTCATCTAATTCTACTCGTCATAACATATAAATTCATTCCATAACTTCAAGCATAAAATTCATACCTTTTTCTCAAATTTCAACTTTCCGCAAACGCCGCTCTTTTGCTAAACTAATTGTATCACGTTGGAGAGCGTCTTTGGGCTCGTTACTAATTCAAGAAGAACAAGATTTATAGGTGAAGATGGAAGGCTAGGAAATTTTTTTCTTTTCTTTTCTTTTCCTTTTCTTGTTCACTCGCCGAAGGCCTCTTTTGTTTTTCTCTTGATTTTTCTTTTATTTTCTTGAAAGTTCTATGGATGATGATCCATATATATAATAATTCTTGGCCAAAATTGTCACATGGAAAATTTTCCATGGACTTGGGCCTAGGCCATCATGGCCGGCCACCTTCCTCTTTGGGCCTCAATTCTCTATTTTTTTTTAGCCCAATTCGTTAGAAATCCCGTTTTGCGACTCCCGAAAATAATTTCCGAAATTCCAATTTTGCCCTCGACCTTATTCCATATTTCCACACCCATATTTCTCACAAACATCATGGACACAATAACTAGAATCAAGATATTGACTCATGACCCACCAATCACAATCATTTCGAATTTTTTTTTTCCAATTACGCAAAAACACGGGATATAACAATACACATCTCGAGAGAAAACCAGCAATATACCTATAACGACATCAGGCGACGCCTCCTGGTCCTGTCGACTGGCCACGACAAATGCGGTTCGAGGGACCGCTAGAACCGAGAACTCCGCCACGTTGGTTGCCGGAATACACGTGTCCGCTAATATGACCATGTCTAGGACCTTACACATACACGTAGACATACAGTTGCTACCGCTTTGCTTACAAACGTTTCTAAACATTATTTAAACTCACCCTAATTCCAAAGCAGCAATGCATCTTCTTCCTCTTTACCGGTCTAACGCCCTGTTCTATGTGACCACTCAAGGTTCCGCTCACCCCGCATACCCTAACTTCCTTGATTACTCTAGTTTCCTTTTGCCTCTTACGCCCGAATTTATGAGACTTTCGTAAAACTTCCTGCGGGGGTCACCCATCCCAAAATTTCTTTTGCTCTAGCACGCTTAACCTCGTAACTCCATTGGAACACGATGCTCCGATGCTAGTATAATCATATCCACCTCACCGTATGACCTTCAAAGACACAACCTGGAGTAAATTAAAGCCTTGACAGATTTCAAAACGCCCTCGTAACACAATTACTATTTTACCCTTCTCGATCCTCCGTTTTCTCTTTTCGTCTATGGACACGACCACCTTCCGTTCTCGACTTCCGCCGCCTATAGTGATGAACACACCTTAATCGCCATGACTTACGATTATTCGACTATCGGCCGTTAAATTTTCGCTTACCGCTATTAAATAACAATCATACAAAAATACACACACACATAGAACAAATCCCATCAAGTACTCATATACCGTAGACGAGCGGTCTCCACCGATCCGGTGGGCTATAGGGCGAAGTGTACCCCTCCTCGTCATCCCCCGCGTCTAAATCCGAGGAATCTATATAATCGGCACCCCGGTTCACCGACGGCCGGATAAGGGCTAGAATAGTCCGTAACGCTCACCGAGGAAGTCGGCCTAACATAGTGCTCCACCATCGGAGCAACCGGCACAACCTCGGAAGCTCCTCCTCGGTGCCCCCGCCGACCCTCTCCGACGGTCCGTGTCATAGCTGCCCTCAGGGGGGTCCTCCTCACTGGGGGTCGAGGACTCAGGGGGAATCGTCGCAGGATCCTCCGAGGGATCAGTCTCGATAGAATAGCTGGGGCTCCTCCGACTGGGCCCTGGAAGCTGAGGTCCTGAGGATACTCTAGGGGCCTTATTAGCACCCCCATCATCAGAAGCTGGCCTCTTCATCTCCTGTCAATCTGTACCTACCTGCAGGAAAAGGTGTCAGAAGTGATCTCCCCTAGACTCAGGCTCTATCGCACGATCTAAGACAGAAGAAAAGATGACATCCTAAATGTCCTGTAGCCTCCTGTTTATAGATGTGGTGCACAACACACCGATAAACAAGACTCTACTAGACACGGTCTGTGGACATTCCGAGGACAAACCGCTCTGATACCACTTCTGTCACGACCCAACCCCGTAGGCCGTGACTAGTGCCCGATTTGGGCACTCAAACGCACCTATCAAACAGAGTCACAAACGGATGGCGTATATATACAAATATCAAACACTGCCTCAGATAATATCAAACACATCCAGTATATACCGTGCCGACAAGGTCGTGTTTCAAATATATACAAATTTCCGTAAACATTTCGCAGTTTTCCTTTGTTTTACGGACTATCCAAAATAATCCCGCATGCGTAAAATACCAACAAAGGCCACACAGGCCAACAGAGCAACATATATACATATGCGGGCCGACAGGTCGCGCGAATGGAATCGCCCAAACACAACATATACAAACACAACCGTACATAAGTAGGCACAACCCACAAACATGTCCATAGACCTCTAAACGTACATGTAATCGATGACGGGACAGGCCCCGCTGTCACACCCCAATATTTTAGGGTGTGATGGGCACCCGACCCTTACTTAGGGCCGAGCGAACCCTCTGACTCTGTTCCATGTGTAAAAAATTTTTTTTCCTCTAAGTCAAATACATGACACAGCTCACTAAAATATTCTCTCTGTAGCTTTTCCGAGCAAATCGAATTTATAACTGTATAAAACCTGTATCATAGTACAAACCGACACATTGGCCTATGAAGCCACTGACAGACTGATTTCTGGTACCCACGACTCTGTCTGCAAAGTCTCTAACTGCGATCAGAAATCATAGCACATGTACGTTGACTCGGCAGCTCTCCAGGGCGAATGGAGCTTGCCAATATTGCTGGGTCATCTTCTATAATGGCTCCTACTCGCTTGGCTGTACCGCGCGCATGAAACGCACCCCCGAAGAAAGCGGGTCGTACGAGCAATGTACTGAGTATGTAAGGCATGAATAGTAGCATAGTAAAGAGGGATAACGTATGAATAATAACATCTCAGACATTTAGAACTAGTCACGGGATAGAAGTAACCTGTACATAAGAATGCCTTCTTGGCAACTGCCAGGTATGCTTAGACTCTTTCAGAAAAAAAAACGGTATTCCTTATTCACATATGCAGAGAGACTTTTCGCTAAACAAGATCCTTTAATCATCCGTACGTACGCCGAATACATCGCTCTCCCTCCCCCTTCCCCACGGTATCCCAACATGTCATACAATGCACATTCGGTGTTTCTTATTCTTGTACATAGAAAACAGATACCTTTCGGAAAACAACATTTTTACTCACATTTACGTACGCCGAATTCATCGCTCTCCCACCCCCTCCCCCCCAAAGTTGTCCCAAGTGTATCATATTACATATATATATACATCACATAAACAGACGCCGCGTACGACTCTCCCATATCCCGCGTCCGGGCATCCCGCGTCCGGGATGATAAGCCAGCTGAATCAGGTGGACACAGTTGCCCTCCCCATTCCCCACATATACATATACATTCATCAATATCATGTATCATATGCATTTATCATATAAACAATATACATGAGATTCCAAGAAAAGTCATGTATCAATCGGGCGACATAAGGTCGGTAACATCTTATTGCATTATGGAATAATCGGGATCATCGTGTCCCACCTTGGAGGGACGAGCGTTTTAAGGTGAGACCGTCAAGGAAATATGATACCGCCATCACTTGGGCACGCAAAATAAGTTTCTGGTCAATCCGTTCAAAGACAAGAAAGTTATGAGCGTTTGAAGTACAGAACCTTTAAAATAGTCATTATCCAAAAATAGCTTAACATTTCATATCGTCGTATTCATGGTAAAGACATAATCCTTGGCATGTTCATCATAGACGTTTCTTCATATCGGGCATCATCATTGTCATCATAAAGCCATAGTCGTCGTTTTAGTCATAAAACTATCAAAACGTAAAACTTGGATTTTGGAGAAAAATGAATATTTTTGAAAACATTTATAACTTTTAAGAAGAAAATCATGCTTTGAAATCATAATTTCTAACTTTTGGAAACAAGGACGTTATGGGAGCGTTCATAAAGTCGCAATGTATGATTCATGCCATAGAAAGAAAAGGGACGAGCCTTAACATACCTGCGCCGCGCCTTACTAGCTACGCTTGTTCGTCCAACTTGTTAGTCTACATTCAATAAGATCGACACTATCGTTAGATTCATCAACATATACTTGTCTTAACCTTTCAAGTACATTCACTTATGGTCTGCCGAAATTTCGGCAGCATCTCCCCTGTAAATATACCACCCCCGAGAATCTAACTCGGCTCAATTCATCAATCAACAGCAATCCGAGAATTCAACTCGGCCAAACCAACAACAATACCAACAATCTTACCAATAACATTCCATTTATATTCAATTCAATTCAATTCAATTCAATTCAATTTAATTCACATAATCTTTCAACAACTCAATCACATTTTACTTTACCCGAAACCTTCCAATTCCACAACAACCATGTATTTCATGATCATTCGTACGCATTAACTTCAACAACAACCTTTATTCTACATAACATGATCCATAACGACCACGACCAAAATGTCAAATAACATCAATTACCGTAGCTTACCAATTCTATACCATTCGGCCATTCCTCATTATTCATCATTCTATGAATTCCATTTATTTTCTACATATCACCACAACACACAACATACTATATAAAATTCCTTTATTTTCTCCCATGCAATATAACATAACACAATCATAACACAACACCACCCTATTCGGACACCACATCAACATGCACGTTTTCATGCATTTTCATCCAAAATATATATTACGACAACAACAAAAGACTAAGAACAATTAATTCATCCACTTCCACCCCATGCAACAACCACACGGCCAACACACCACACTATATATTTTCATGAATTTCATTCACTTTTACACACTACAATATTCTCAAACATCCATAACACATAAAGGAAAATTGTTTCTTACCCTTTTTCACTTTGTTCTCCCACTTGGCTAAGGCTTGAGATTGCAACAAAGAGTGACCCTTTTCTTCCAAAAATTATACCATGTTGAAGAGGGCCTCCAAATTACTAGAAATACAACAAAGGAATAATTTTTGGGACAAGATTCCAATGGTGGAATTTTTTTTTTGAGGGTTGGCCGAACCCCTCTCCTTTCCACCCTCTTCATCTTTTTTTTTTTTTTTTTTTTTTTTTTTTTTTGTGTTCATGCTTTTTGTTTTTAATTAAAGGATGACCTCATATATATACTCCCTCACTTTTTCATATTTGCATCTTAGTCCCTCAAGTAGGGTCTCATGTCCCTTTCTTCCCTCTCTAGATTTTTCTTTCTTTTTCCCTCCTTTTCTTGAATTTTCTTCAAACTTCCACAAAGATGACTAGCTCCTTTCTCTTCTTTCTTTCTTTTTTTTTTTTTCCGGCCACATGGCCTTTTCAAGACATTCCTTGAGCACTCATGAAATGACCATTTTGCCCCTCGCCTTTTTCAATATTTCCCATGATGCCACTTTGCAAATTTTCCTTTTTACCCTTAACCTTTTCCGACATTTCCACAATGCCAATATTTATAGATAATATTCCTAACAACTCCAACACTAAAAATTATTTTAGAAGTCCTTAATTTCTCACCATTGTCACGCAACATTCGGACGTACGAAATGCGGGCTATAACATCCAAAGTGGTATCAGAGCAGGTCGGTCCAAGGGTTGTCTGCAAAGTCGTGTCCGGCAGAGTCCTGTTTATGGATGCGAAGCCGGCCACATTTATAAACGGAGGTCACGGGCATCTAGGAATGGTTGACCTTCTTCGTCATTAGATCGTGCGATAGAGCCAAGCCATAGGAAATAAGATTCCTTATGCTAATCGTCGATTTCCGTAGCGCCGTATCGGCGGAAAAAGGCGAGGAATGATATGGAAGTCCAAAAGAGGTGAGACCGGATGAATATATTTGTTCTGTTACGTGGAGTTGGGCGCCGGACAGAAATAGTCATGCACCGGGTAAAGTGAATATCGAGAAGAGAAAAGGGTAAAACGGTAAATGTAAAAGAAAGGACGTATTACGAGAATGTTTCGGGAGCTATGAGGCTTCGACTAGCTTTAAATCATGTAATAAAGGTCATATGAGAAAGTGGACCTGATTATATCGGCATTAAGGCACCGAATCCCACCAGAGTTTCGAGGTTAAGCGTGCTAAGGTGGGAGGATGGGTGACCCCCCTGGGAAGTATGAAGGAATTCCATAAATTTAAGTATAAGGGACGAATGAGAGATTAGAGTAACCTAAGGAAACCAGAGTGTATGGAATGGCTAGAAACCTTAAGAGGTCGCGTGAGACGAGGCAGACTAGCTCGGTGAGGCGACAAAAAGTGTATCATAACCCGGGAAAGTTGGATAGGTTTGAACAATGTTTGAAAGTATTTTGTGGGTTAGTAAACAATGCATATATATATATATATACATATGAGTGTGAAGATATTCCATATGATTGTATCGGTGGACAAGGAGTCCCCAAAGAACGCGGCGCTACTTGTAGGAAGGCGCTAATCAGTAAAAGGATACCGAAGTTCGAGTGTCAATAAATAATACAGGTAAGTTGCTATTGTTCTACCACAAGCTTAAGGCTGGAGAGTCTAGTGTGGGAATAGTTGCAAAGGAAAGAGAGTGAGTTCATGGAAGGCAAGGAAATCAACAGGTCGGGAAAAGTGAAAGGTAAGAAAGCTTGGTGAGGGAAACCTCGAGAGAATTTATTGACAAAGCGCGAGATTGTTTGGGTAAAGACTCGAAGTAGACATGTGAAAAGGAATCGCAACACTATCAAGTACCAGAACAGGAAATCTATTAGTTTGGAATCGGAGTACAAAAATGTCGGTGTGTCGCAAGAATACTTGGGAGAAAAGTGGAAACGAAGTAACAATGAATGTACCAAAAGATGGATATGAGAAGTAAGAAAGTAGCCTATAGTCGATCGTTAAATAAAGATTGTGTACCCAGACATGGTTTCCGTTAAGGTATGGTGATAAACAGTAACAGAAAGGAGATGGTCAGAGAAAGACAAGGGCAATACGAGGGTCCAAAGAAATTAGGAAACCCATGACCCGAACACGGACTCATGGAAAGGTTAAGGAGTTTGATTATAAGGAAAAACGAGGTTAAGGATAAGAATCGGGCATAAAGGAAAGAGTGGTTATAAAAGGAATCCTCCCGGAGTACTATAACGCCCATAAGGTCAGTTGAACATTCGAGGACGAATGTTCTAAAGGGGGGGAGGATGTTATAGCCCGCATTTCGTACGTCCGGATGTTGCGTGACAATGGTGAGAAATTAAGGACTTCTAAAATAATTTTTAGTGTTGGAGTTGTTAGGAATATTATCTATAAATATTGGCATTGTGGAAATGTCGGAAAAGGTTAAGGGTAAAAAGGAAAATTTGCAAAGTGGCATCATGGGAAATATTGAAAAAAGCGAGGGGCAAAATGGTCATTTCATGAGTGCTCAAGGAATGTCTTGAAAAGGCCATGTGGCCGAAAAAAAAAAAAAAAAAGAAAGAAGAGAAAGGAGCTAGTCATCTTTGTGGAAGTTTGAAGAAAATTCAAGAAAAGGAGGGAAAAAGGAAGAAAAATCTAGAGAGGGAAGAAAGGGACATGAGACCCTACTTGAGGGACTAAGATGCAAATATGAAAAAGTGAGGGAGTATATATATAGGAGGTCATCCTTTAATTAAAAACAAAAAGCATGAACACAAAAAAAAAAAAAAAAAAAAAAAAAAAAAGAAGATGAAGAGGGTGGAAAGGAGAGGGGTTCGGCCAACCCTCAAAAAAAAATTCCACCATTGGAATCTTGTCCCAAAAATTATTCCTTTGTTGTATTTCTACTAATTTGGAGGCCCTCTTCAACGTGGTATAATTTTTGGAAGAAAAGGGTCACTCTTTGTTGCAATCTCAAGCCTTAGCCAAGTGGGAGAACAAAGTGAAAAGGGTAAGAAACAATTTTCCTTTATGTGTTATGGATGTTTGAGAATATTGTAGTGTGTAAAAGTGAATGAAATTCATGAAAATATATAGTGTGGTGTGTTGGCCGTGTGGTTGTTGCATGGGGTGGAAGTGGATGAATTAATTGTTCTTAGTCTTTTGTTGTTGTCGTAATATATAGAGCTGATGAAAATGCATGAAAACGTGCATGTTGATGTGGTGTCCGAATAGGGTGGTGTTGTGTTATGATTGTGTTGTGTTATGTTGCATGGGAGAAAATAAAGGAATTTTATATAGTATGTTGTGTGTTGTGGTGATATGTAGAAAATAAATGGAATTCATAGAATGATGAATAATGAGGAATGGCCGAATGGTATAGAATTGGTAAGCTACGTGAATTGATGTTATTTGACATTTTGGTCGTGGTCGTTATGGATCATGTTATGTAGAATAAAGGTTGTTGTTGAAGTTAATGCGTACGAATGATCATGAAATACATGGTTGTTGTGGAATTGGAAGGTTTCGGGTAAAGTAAAATGTGATTGAGTTGTTGAAAGATTATGTGAATTAAATTGAATTGAATATAAATGGAATGTTATTGGTAAGATTGTTGGTATTGTTGTTGGTTTGGCCGAGTTGAATTCTCGGATTGCTGTTGATTGATGAATTGAGCCGAGTTAGATTCTCGGGGTGGTATATTTACAAGGGAGAGACATTGCCGAAATTTCGGCATCATAAGTGAATGTACTTGAAAGGTTAAGACAAGTATATGTTGATGAATCTAACGATAGTGTCGATCTTATTGAATGTAGACTAACAAGTTGGACGAACAAGCGTAGCTAGTAAGGCGCGTCGCGTGTATGTTAAGGCTCGTCCCTTTTTCTTTCTATGGCATGAATCATACATTGCGACTTTATGAACGCTCCCATAACGTCCTTGTTTCCAAAAGTTAGAAATTATGATTTCAAAGCATGATTTTCTTCTTAAAAGTTATAAATGTTTTCAAAAATATTCATTTTTCTCCAAAATCCAAGTTTTACGTTTTGATAGTTTTATGACTAAATGTCACACCCTAATTTCCGATAGGGTATGATGGGCACCCGACCCTTACCTAGGGCCGAGCGAACCCGCTGACTATCGTAATACTCATAACCATTCTGGGCCCACAAAACATAACATACGCACGTAATGAAAATTTTTCGTAAAAACAAACATGCCTTTCGTTTTTTTTTTTTCAAAGCAAATAAAATCTGCAGTCGTATGAAAACTGTAATATATGGCACAACAAGATCGTGGCTGATATAGCCGCTTGCCAAACACATCGGTAGCATAATGCATAACAACACACCGCTTACATAGCCGCTTACAAAACAGACCCGACATATCATACACTCGACACCGTCGCAAAGTCTCTACTAACATCTCGTATACCATACAAGCACTCGGACTCCCAAGGCGGCATTCCGAAGACATGGAACTCGCCAATCCAGCTTGGAACATCTTCTGCTAACATCACCTACTCATCCGTGGTTACCTGCGTGGCATGAAACGCAGCCCCCGAAGAAAGGGGGTCAGTACGGAATATGTACTGAGTATGTAAAGCGTAGCATACAGAAAATGGAATCACAACCGAAGTCAGGAGTACAGAAAGTGAGTATAAAAACCCAAATACCAAAGTACTTACATCCGACATACAAATCATACATACTCATACCGTACACATCATAACCTGTCATACGAGATAACATTAACCGATGTGGGATTTGCCTAAACCAATGTGGGATTTGCCTAAACCAAAGGTGGGATTTGCCTAAACCAATGTGGAATTTTGCCTCATCATTGGGTTTGCCCCACCACCGGGTTTGCCCCACCACCGGGTTTGCCCCACCACGGGTTTGCCCCACCATCGGTAAAACGTACTCATCATATCATCATACATCATCACATATCATATGCGGTCCATAGTGGGACCCGATGACAGAACGTGGTCGCCACCCTATCCGCGCCACAACACAAGATAACACCCGAAGTTTCAAATCTCCGTATCCCCGTCACACATCATAACGCCAAACACAAGATAACACCAAATATAATGGAACCCGCCCTCTAGCGAAGCGGCTCGGTGAACCATAACACAAGATGACACCGAGTATATCATAGTGCGCACGATCACATACCGCTCGGGATCCGTGAAAGAGGTAACAACGAACGCACGAGCAGATCGTAAGTATCCATAATCATACACATCATCATTTCAAAATCAACCGAATAACCAAAGCGAACTATTAGTTCAAACCAAAACAAAGAGTCAAATCGGGTTTTCTTCCGAATCTCTCTCGAAGAATATCAAACCGAACTTCAAAAACCATAGTTGCGTATCAAAATCATAGGCATAAAATCCTTATTTCCAACTCGACAGATAAATAAATAATCATGCTTGGGATCGGAAAAGTGGTCGTATTAAGTCCCTTTTTAAAAAATAGGTCATTTAAAACCAACATAGAAAAGTCGCGGGACCCACGGACGAGCGTCAACCCAATCCGGCCCCACTATAAAAATTTAAGTCCTTACTCGTCATGAAATCATTTGCGAAGAAATCAAAGCGATCCGAGCTCTCTCTTGAAAGTTACGGTCGTTCGTAGTTTCGAAATCGTTTAGGAACATATCTCTTTTGAAAACAAACTCTTTTGAAACAAAATTCTTTGAAAAATATAACTCTTTTGCAACCTTAGAAATTTAATCATACTAAAGACGTAAGGATCATAACTCGACCGCATTAAGGACACGAATATTAAGAAACATATAAGAATCGCTTACACAACATTTCAAACTCAATCATATCAAAGACATACGAACCATAGCCCGACCATACTAAGGATACCAACATCAAAAGCAAATACAAATCACAAACATACTCGAAACTTAAGAATGGAGTTACCCCGAGACACAAATCATGTCATACCTTAATCCCGTCTAAGACATGCCAAAAGAAAAGAAGGGTAAGCTTCACATACCTCGATTGCTTCCTAAGCTAATCCAAACTCAAGTCTCGGCTTCTCAAAATCTACAATAAGGTCATTATGCATTAACCATTAGTCATAAGCATCGAGAGATCCAATTCCAAGTTTGCACTTTATTTACGAATTTTGGGCAAAGATTTCCCTATAAATGCAACAACCCCGAGATTTCAACTCGGCCAAATTCATCAACAACAATACCAACAAACATTCTAACAACATCAACCATTTATTCAAAACGCACTTTATCATCAACAACCTTCTTTCGCACAATGCGACGACATTCCAATTACGTTCAAACCAACATATATAATCAATTCAATATCATTGCTCACGCGTTCAAATACCAACTCAAAACCATTCAAACATGATTCAATAACATTTCCAACAATCCACAAAATATTCAAACAATCCAAATAATATGCCATAGAACCCGAAACCTTCCCAACTCAACATGAACAACCATAACATATTTCTTCCTTCCAAATTCATAAACTTCACTAACAATCCGCACTTTAACAATATTATTCACTTAAATTCAATAAACCATATTAAAATCACATTATCTTCTCTAACAACTTACAAACGACTCCAACTTCCATTTAAATCATTAAACCATCATTTTCATTATGGAATCCATATCAACAACAACCAAAATATTAAATAAAAATTAGTTCATCACTCCAACATAACCAACACCTACACGGCTTCACTTCAACACACCATATTTCATGAATTTCCACACACCATAACACATATAAACCATCCATAACATGTGAAAAGAGGATTAAAACTTACCTTCTTCAACATTTTCTTGTTCCCATGCTCCTCTAATTCCAAATGAAATTATATTCGTGACTATGCGCCGCCCGACTTCGATTGGTACTTCATTACTTGAAATCTCACTCAAAATCCTCAATTGTTGTGATGTATATTTGCTCCCTTTGCTTCGCCGAATTTTCCGGAAATTTTTGGAAGTTTTGATGAAAAAAATGAGATTTTAACCCTTAAAACGGATCGCTGAAGTCGGTTTTACTCGTAGCTACCGTAGCTTACCGTTGATATGCCGTAGCGGTGCCGCGGAATACCGTTTCGCGTCGACGCTCAGTTTGTAACGTCTATAATTCTCTACTCCGATGTCCTATCAATGAACGGTTGGTTGCATTACAAACTAGACTCGACGAACTTCATTTTAAGACTTTGAACCACCTTAAAACTCCACATATACTATGAGATACGCGCCTCCAAAGTTAACTAAAATCCGTCCCGCGTTTCTCAAATTTTCGTCGAACTTATTTTCTTCAATTTGCTCAATCCCGAAATATTTCGAAATTCTCCATAGATGATATTTATCACTTATTACACTAATAATGGCCATGTTCCCATGTTTCAAAATATTCTTTCCCGATTACGACTTACGAGATCGTAATTCACCCTTTTTCTTCGTTGTTACGTACTTTCCATGGCTTGTGCCTTTCAAAACATCTCATTACTACGATGAGGTATATGTCAAACTCATGCTCTGAAAACGCGGGGTATAACACTAAAACGACGACTATGGCTTTATGATGACAATGATGATGCCCGATATGAAGAAACGTCTATGATGAACATGCCAAGGATTATGTCTTTACCATGAATACGACAATATGAAATGTTAAGCTATTTTTGGATAATGACTATTTTAAAGGTTCTGTACTTCAAACGCTCATAACTTTCTTGTGCTGAACCGGATTGACCCGAAACTTATTTTGCGTGCCCAAGTGATGACTGGTATCATATTTCCTTGACGGTCTCACCTTAAAACGCTCGTCCCTCCAAGGTGGGACACGATGATCCCGATTATTCCATAATGCAATCGGATGTTACCGACCTTATGTCGCCCGATTGATACATGACTTTTCTCGAATCTCATGTATATTGTTTATATGATAAATGCATATGATACATGATATTTATGAATGTATATGTATATGTGGGGAACGGGGAGGGCAACGTGTCCAATTGTCACTGTTATCATCCCGACGCGGATGCCCCGACGCGGATATGGGAGAGCCGCACGCGGCGTCTCGTTTACGTGATGTATATATATATAATATGATACACTTGGGACACCGTCGGGGAGGGGGGGGAGAGCCGATGAATCTTGCGTTCGTAAATGTGAGTAAAAAGTACCGTTTTCCGAAAGGTATCTCGTTTTCTATGTACAAGAATAAGAAACACCGAATGTGCATTGTATGACATGTTGGGATACCGTGGGGAAGGGGTGAGGGAGAGCCGATGTATTCGGCGTCTGTACAGATGATTAAAGGATACTGTTTAACTAAAATGTCCTGTCTCTGCATATGTGAAAAAGGAATACCGTTTTTTTTTTACGAAAGAGTCCAAGATACCCGGGTCGCAAGAAGGCATTCTTATGTACATGTGTTACTTATCCCGTGACTAGTTCTAAATGTCCGAGATGTTATTATTCATACGTTATCCTCTTTACTATGCTACTATTCATGCCTTACATACTCGACATTGCTCGTGCGACCCCCTTCTTCGGGGTCGCGTTTCATGCCGCGCGGGCACGCCCAAAGCAGAGCCATTATAGAAGATGACCCAAGAATATTGGAAAGCTCCATTCGCCCGGAGAGTTGCCGAGTCGCCGTACATGTGCTATGATTTCTCGATCGCAGCTAGAGACTTTGCGTACGCAGTCGTGGGTACCGTGTCGATCCGTCAAAGGGCTTCATAGGCCAATGTGTCGGTTTGTACTATGATACGAGTTTTATACGCTTATAAATTCGATTTGCTCGAAAAGCCACGAGAGAATATTTTAGCGAGTCGTGTCATGTATTTGACTTAGAGGAAAAAAAATTTTTACACATGGAACAGAGTCAGAGGGTTCGCTCGACCCTAAGTAAGGGTCGGGTGCCCATCACACCCTAAAAGATTGGGGTGTGACACCCGCCGTACCCCTGAACGACTATACACAAATGCACGAACAAATATATACCAAAAATATAAGCTCTCGAATGAGAGGAGCACTCCAAATAACAGCGTAAGAGGGTGTCCTAAACCTAAGTGGATCACCAACCGTGCGTCGTACGCGGGCATGAAACGCAGCCCCCGAAGAAAGGGGGGTCGACGAAATATGTACCGAGTATGCAAGTTAAAAATGTAGTATACAAATCGAGTCACAATCGAAATAGAGGCAAGAAAGTAAATACATTTCCAAAATATCAAAGTGTTACTTCAAAATATAAATCATGCATAGGGCACAGGAAATATGGTCGCCCGCCTGTCGATGGCGCCATAACACAGCATAACACCAGAAAGTTTCAAATCTCCGAATCTCCGTCACATATCATACACAGCATATCACCATACACAGCATCACACCAAATATAAGTGGAACCCGTCCCTCGAGCGAGGAACTCGTGAACCATGAACACAAGATAACACGAGTATATCATAATGCGCACGACAGACAATCCGCCGGAACCGGCGAGCGATATCATAGTAGGCACGAGCGGAGCAGGAGTAATCATATGCATAAAATCATTATCATAAATCCAAAAGATAAGTAAAATAGTCATATTCGAAATCGGAATAATAATTATTACTTTTTGTTTCAAAAGTTATCAATTCACATAAAAGAGCGTCGCGGGACCCACGGACGAGTATAGACCCGAACTGAGCCCGCCATGAAAAACGTACTCATCCTATGTCATACAACCTCCTACAAAAATCTCAAAGTAATCCGAGCTTTTCTGTGAAAGTTATGAGCGTTTGAAATTTGGAATCGCTAAAGAATAAACTTTAAAACAAAAATCAGCTTTCATGTAATCTTTACTACTTATGAATTCCAAGAACATAAGGATCAATGTTTTGTAATGTCAACATAAGAATGCCAAGGAACAAGTGCGATTCATAAACATGCTCGGATTGCGAGAATAGAGTTTCCTCGAGGCTCGTATCATAGCCTACTTTAACTAAGGCATGCCAAGGAAAGAAGGTTACTTTACATACCTCAACGCTCTCCAATATAATCCAAACGTGAGCTAAATCCAACCTACGCTTCGGGCTGCCCAATGTCTACAAATAAGCCATGAGATGCCAAACATTAGCTAGAGACATTTTGGGCATTTAATTCCAAATTTGCCCTTAATTCTACAGAAATTTGGGCATTTCCCCGTAAATAGGCCACCCCGAGAATTTAACTCGGCCAAATCAATCAACAACAACAACAATAACCAACCTAGCAACATCAAAACCCAATCCGGAAGACAATATAACAATAATAGCTCTCTTTCCATCATTCAACAATATTCATAATTTCAATTCAACGCTTACCTTCAAGCCAACCTCGACGCTCATATATTCAAATACTAACCCGAACCCATACCAACAATATTTAAAGACATTCTAAGCAATTCATACTACATTTCCAACAATCCATAAATTTTCCAAACCTACCCGAAATCAGCCCCTAAAACCGAGACACCCCTTTTTCATGTTCCTCATTTCTAAACCATGATTTGTATCCACAATTCGCATTCTAACAATGCTATTCTCATCAATAAACAATTTACATTGAATATACAATAACCTCCAAAACAGTCCGCAACAATTACCACATCATTTTGAGTCACTAAACATTCATTTCCAACATAGAATTCATAGCGACGATGACTAAAACATTAAGCGACGTTAATTCAATTCTCGCTACAATAATGGCCTACATTCGGCCATAACCTCCCACCAACATACAAAGATGATTTTTTTCATTCTTCACCCTACAATGATCATAACAATGCTAACTAAGCTTTAATTCATAGTTTCAACACAACGCAACACACACCCACTTGCACGGATGGCACCCCTTACACACAACTCATATCCCACATACTATTTTTCATGATATTCATCCAATTTAACATACTACAAGATACAAACAATCTTTATAACACATAAAACATAATGAATTCTTACCTTTTCTTCAATTCCACAATATGCTGGGTTTCCAAAGATGAAAAATAATGGGTTGATCGCTCCAACGACACCTCCACGCTACTTAGGGACCTCAATATAGTGGGTTTACACCAAGGGAAAATTTTTGGAAGGGATAGAAATGGGAGTTGATTTTTCATGGGTGTGGCCGAGAGCTTCCATGGAGAGGTCCTCAACTTCCCTCTTTTTTTTTCTAAGTGAATGAAGTGAAATGAACTAATGGTCATCTTTTAAGTAGAGCAAGACTTGGTCAAGGGTCCCTTGGCCCACATTAATGTGTTGTTCCAATTAAAATTGAACACAATTTGTGTGGGCCAACACCCACTATACACGGCCAACCAAGGAGAATGGATGACTTTTTCAACTTCCAATTTTATCACTTTTGGTCCCAAATTTTCCTAATTGTTCCATACCAACAAATTCATGCACAACTTATAACTCAAAATAAAATCGAAGGTCAAAAATTCCGACTTTGTATCCCGAAATAGTTTTGTCCTTAACTTATCATAATTAATCCGGATTATTCCAACGCACAAACATACGGGTTCTAACAATATAGTTGATGAACTTGAAAGGAAGAAATGTGTCGTTGATTGTTTTCTTGAACTTAGAGGGTTTCGGGTGAAGTAGTAGGTTGGTTGGATTACTTTGAATAATGTGCGGATTTTTTGAAACATTCTTGAATTTTGTTTGAATGGTTTTAGATTAATATTTGAATGTGCAAGCGTCGATGTTGGCTTGAATGTATGTAGTTGAATCGAACATAATTGGAATGTTGATGAATGTGTGGGGAAGAGTTGTTAGTGTTAGAATGTGCTTTGAATTTATTATTAATGTTGTTCATAAGATTGTTGGTATGGTTGTTGATGAATTTAGCCGAGTTGAATTCTCGGGGATGTCCAAATTATAGGGGAGATGCTGCTAAAATTTTTGTAAATAAAGTATTAATTTGGAATTGGATTCTTAAGTGTTATGGCTAATGGTTGGTGCCTAATGACATTATTGTAGATCGTGAGAAGTCGATACGTAAGTTCGGGTTAGCTTAGGAAGCGGCTAAGGTATGTAAGGCTTACCTTTTCCTTCTTTGGCATGTCTTAGACGTACGTAAGATATGACATGATTTATGCTTCGGGGTAATTCCACTCTTACGTTCCAAGTATGTATATGATTCTTATTTGCTTCATGATATGATATTTCTCATATGGTCCTTAAGCCCTATGTATACTTGGATTTCAAACATTGCATAAAGAATTTCGTTTTTAAAAGATCCTATGTCTAAAAACGTCCGTAACTTTCGCAAACAAAACCGTATTGATTTGAAACTCTCACAAATGATTCCATAATGTGTAATGACTTTAACTTTCATGTGCGGGCCGAGTTGGTTTGACGTATATCTGTGGGGTCCGAGATTTACTTTGGTATAGCCCTAACGACTTGTTTTTGAAAGAGCTTACCATGATTTCCGATTTGACTCTCGAGCGTCGACTACTTACTTTATCGAGTCTATGATGTTGATTTATGTGCATATGGTCTCTCACTACTCTGCTCGTGCATGCCTCAATGCATCTTTCACCGAGTCCCGGGCCGGGTACGTATTCATGCAACTCCCTGCATTGTTCACCGAGTCCCTCACTAGAGGGCCGGGTACGCTATATATATATATGTATATGTATGATGATATGATGATATGATGAAGTGATGAGATGGAGATGGCGCTCGGGATGGCATACCGAGTCACACTTGCTAGCGGGGCGGGACACGCTATTCACGGAGTCCGTGCACTAGAGGGCCGGGTCGTATGTATATATGTATATACGCATGCATAAATGATTATGATATGATTTTACTCACCGAGTCCCTCGCTAGAGGGCCGGGTACGGATATATGTACGATGATATGACTATATGATTATGATAAGATTTTACTTACCGATATATGCATATGCATGACAAATGTTTTTCAAAAGGCAAGTCTTATGATTTTTTGTACTCTTTACTTCGGTGTGATCCCGACACTACATTTCACGCTTTACATACTCGCACATATTCCGCACCGACCCCTTTCTTCGGGCCGCGTTTCATGCCGCGCGGTACACCCGGATGAGTTGATATTAGATGAAGATGTTCCGGGTTAATGGGCGAGCCCGGTTCTGCGAGTGCTACCGAGTACGAGCATTGTGATATGGTTTCATGTTCCATGTTAGAGACTTTGCGAACGTTGTCGCGTATAGTACGGCTTGCTATGTAAATGGCCATGTGTTAAGATGTGTTATTACGCATTGTATTATAAGTTCGATATGTTTATATATATATTACAGATTTTCCTTGATTCGAGAAAGATAAAAAGCATATTATTCTTCTAAAAACTTCTGTTATGTGTTTGTGTCATGATTTGAAAAGCACGCCGTGATTGTGAGTATTATGTGAGTCGGCCCCGGCTTTGCTCGGCCAAATGGGGGTCGGTGCCCATCACGCCCTAACAAAATTAGTGTCGACGGATCATATGCACCTCTCGAAATAGTGGAGTGCTTACGTGAATCCGCTAATAAGCTCCTACGGATACAGACATTTCATCTCCCCGTCTACCGTAGCGTGAACACGAGCGTCCAAAAAGAAAAAAAAGGACGTCGGTACGAACATTATACGCGCAGTATGTAGGCATGAATAATACTAGCATAATAAAGAAACCATGAAACATGAGATGAAGATATAACCTGCTTATCCTTTAAAAGAAAACACATGTCATACACATCATATATACCATCAGTGTTAACCCGCGTATGGGTAACCATCGCACGCCGCCCATTAGTGGTGTCATGTCCGACCTTTCTAGCGACAATCACATACGACACCGCTCGCGGGTGACATGTCCGGCCATCTAGGCACGGTGTAATCATACGTAGCCCGCCTTCGCGGTGTCGTGCTCGGCCATTTAGGCGCGGTGTAGTTTCATCACATAAATCTCATAAACATACATTAGAACTCAATTTCAAATTATAACTCTATAGGGGTGGCGTAAGGTCGAGGACCCCCCGATTCCATTATGGAGTAATCGTAGTCATCATACCTCACCTTGAAGGAACTAGTATCATAAAGTGAGTCTAGCAATAATGAATAACATCAAAGAATCGTATAGGGATCATTAGCTTCACGGAAATACCATATCATAAGCTTTTGGATCTCTAGACTTAGAATCATCATTATCGTTATCATACTCATGGCATATCTCTGATCTTTATCTCATAGGAAGCTCTTTATAAACATCGACTCATATTGTTAGAATGTAAGAAGATCATGGAACAATAAAAAAGTCATGTCATAGGAATCATGCCTGAAAAGAAGGGACTAGCCTTACATACCTTTACGTTTTGTTAACTTTATCAACTTGAACGCTTCCCTTCAATATTCACGTTTCTTTATTCAAGAGAGTTCGTACTAAAATTAGATAATCGAAAACTTACTTAAAAAGCTAAAGCTAACGAAAATTGGGTAATATCTCCTCCTTTATTTCGATGACTTCTTCCACGTAATAAGAAAACCCAACATTAATAACAACACCCATAACATTTTAATCAATAGCTTCATCAAGCTGAACATTATTAAATCCGCAACATTCCCTGTTAAAACCCTTCATAACTCTAGCTATGGCACCATGCCATATCCACCCTCATATAAGGCCTCTATAACATCTTTAATACTATTCATAGCAAGGTTATACTCATTACATATCAAGAACTATGATTCAAGAATTACTAATTTCATGTTTGTACTCCATATTCTCCTCACTTCCATAATCCAAGTCTTTTAGCCTCTCAATACTTTTAATAACATGAATTGAACATAGAACTCACCTTGGATGATGTAGGAATGCACTTTAGATGAGAATACTTCACTTAGAGAAAACCCTACTTCAACACAAAAGGGTGTCTTGATCTCCACAAACCCTAGTGAACATTCTTGCACAAAATTCTACTAATTCTTGGTGATTACTCCTAATTTCCCTTGGATATATGATAATATAATGAGAGAATTTTTCTAGAACCTTCAAGACTTGGAGAGAAACTAAAATCGGAAATTTTGGGGCGTGACTCGTCTATTTATAGCTGGAACTGGAATGTTCCAAATAAGCGGTTCGACGAGCGGGTTGACGGTCCGTCGACTTGCTCCGTCGACCTGCTTCTGTAGATTAGAAGTTGTGGAGCCATATTGACGATGGCGATCGACGGCCCGTCGACGATGGTCCGTCGACTTGTCTCGTCGATCGCTCGTAGGCTAATTCTCGGAAGAACATGACGCGTCCGTCGATAATGTCTGGTGTCTATAGATTTCCTCGAATCTCCCCGCGCCCCGTGCATCGGTTCAATCCCGTTCAACTTCTTATCCCGTAACATACCCGGAATACTGCTAGTACCTCCATGCATGGGGTAAGATACTTATCATCCCAATACTCGGGTACCAATCTCCATTTGTGGCATACTCAACTAGGAAGCCGTATGTTTTTCCTACCATGAAAACGAGAGGTGTAACAATAACGTCGTCACCTTCCCCATACCCCATACATATGTACAATATATAATACATAATATACGCGCATATAGCACCTGAGAGGTCTCGAGTCTGTACATGCATATGTGTATATATATATATATATATATATATATATATATATATATATATAGAAATGCAACACAAAGCATAAAACATGATAGGAGTACAAGTAACTCACAAAAGCCTTGTATTGAATCTAAGGAGTACTTTTCTAAAGATATATTATGGACCATGAATCAAGTAAGTCATCCCTAACTCTAAGAGTTGAACCATTTTGGATTGACATTATGTGTACGTTTAGTTCACAAAGATCATGCCGAGACAAAGAATGGGATAGCCTTACATACCTCGTCGTCTCCTTACTACTCCTCGCCTATCCTCCTGAGTTTACAAATCTACATTCAAGATGATTCACACTAAGTTTAAGTCGTTGGAATGCTTATAAGATCAAACTAGACTATTAGGTGAGCTAACAAAATTTGGGCAGCATCTCCCATATATCACTTACTGCCACCAAATTCCTAAACAACTCCCAAACAACAATAACAACATCAAAAATACCATAGCCAAGAGATTTATATTCAAATTGGACTCAAATCAATCCAAGTCTTTCAACCTCTCAATACAATAACATGAATTGAACATCGAACTCACCTTGGATGATGTAGGAATGGACTTTAGATGAGAATACTCCACTTAGAGAAAACCCTACTTCAACACAAAAGGGTGTCTTGATCTCCACAAACCCTAGTGAGCACTCTTGCACTAGATTCTACTAATTCTTGGTGATTACTCCTTAATTTCCCTTGGATATATGATAATATAATGTGAGAATTTTTCTACAACCTTCAAGACTTGGAGAGAAACTAAAATCGGAAATTTTTGTTACACCTTGGAAAATTTCGCGTTATCAAGCTGACGATGGACGCTTTAGTATAACCTCGTGAGAAGCGAGGAGTTATACAAGGATTATGGATGAAGAGTATGTTATACGAGAGCATAAGAACATATATGTGACATTTGGAGAGTGTATAGAGTAAATCGGTTAACATGATCTCTCGATGATAGCCCTCGAAACCATGAGTTAAGGTGGGGCTGTCACACCCCGACTTTACTAGGGTGTGATGGGCACCCGACTCCATATTCGGAGCCGAGCGAACCCGCTAACTCTTATTACACATATGAACTTATGAATCGGTTAGAAATGAATACATAAGAATTTTTTTTTTCAAGTAAAATCTGACATCATATAAGACTTGTAACATGAGACGTGATAACATATCGCTGTACATTGGAGCCGGCTGGCTGCATCGACAACCCAATACCCACGACTCCGTACGCGAAGTCTGCTAACTCCGAACAAAACGTCATGCGCACATATGCTGCGACTCGGCAGCACTCGTGACAAGCGGAGCCTACCAACCCCCGCTGGACATCTTCTATGCTAGCTTCGGCCATCCGGGTTCACAACGAGCCACGAAACGCGACCCCCGAAAGAGTGGTCGATGCAGCAATGTACTGAGTATGTAAGGCATGGATGGTAACATAGAAAGAGACGTAATCATGTGCAACAACAGTATGGAGATGTAGAGCATATCATGTGAGAAAGTATCCTGTACATATGAGACATATCATGTATAAGGGAGTAAGTCGCGTATATGGAACATGTCATGTGTAAAGTCAGAACTCCGTACGTATGGAACATATCATGTAAAGCCGGAACCGGTACATAGGGATCATATAATGTAAAGTCAGAACTGTACATAGGAATCATATCATGTAAAGTTTGTGACTTCGTGCGTATGAGTGCCCCCGGGGGCGGATGCCATGCATGCTTGTCCGGTCATATGGTATCATAGCGCCGAACAAGTCGGCCGCCATGGCGCCGAAATACTCCGGCCCGCCCCATAAGTCCCGCGTCCGGCATCCCGCGTCCGGGGATGATAAGCCAAATACCACGTGTGGCAATGAAACATGTTTCCTTTCCTATTCCCCCATGTATACATGTATCCAATCCCCCCAACCCATGTACATATACGGGCAAGGCATGCATGAGAGCCCAAAGAAAGTCATGTGTCCATCGGAGTGACGTAAGGCCGAGACCTCCGATTACATTATGGAATAATCATGGTCGTCATGCCTCACCTTGAAGGAATGATAATCATAAGGCGAGACTACCAACGGAGAATAACATTAAGAGAACGTAGAACCTATCATATCGTATCATATCATATCATATCATATCATGTCATATCATATCATATCATCTCATATCATATCATGTCGTGTCATATCATGTCATGTCATGTCGTGTCATAGACATTTTCTCATAGCTGACATCATCCTTGTCATCATAAAGTCATAGTCATTGTTTTAGTCATAAAAACTTTCAAAATCGTACAACTCGGATTTGGAGAAGAATGAATATGTTGGAAAACATTTATGAACCTTTAGGAAGAAAATCATGCCTTGGAGTCAAGGGATTAGTTAAAACAACTATTATTTAGTAATCGGAATGATGTCCAAAAGTTTCCTTTGACTGCAATACGGAAATAAGCCAAATGGAGCCATAGGAGGAAATTAGGAAATAGTGGGCCCACCTCGAGTCAAATGAGGCGGCGTACACAATTTACGTATAATACGTTTCATGACATGACCTATGAGAGTTTTAGAGTAAACGGATCCTATTCATGCAAGTTCTAGGTGTTTAGACAATTCTTTCAACTATTCATAAGCATTTAATTCAATTCTACTGAATGAATAGTAATCAAATTCAAGCTTGGATTTCTAGAATTAGAGTGGTCCCCGAGACACGTATTCAAGCCTATTACATCTAAGACATGCCAAAGGAAGAAGAGGTAAAACCTTACATACCTTTTCCGCTTCTTACGCTACTCCAGATTCAAATTTCAAATGCTCCAAAATCTACAAATGGTCACATTTACCAAACATTAATTAGAGCTTTTAGGAACCCAATCTTGAATTCACATTTGTCTACAGAATTTCGTTAAAGATTTTCCCCGTAAATGCGCCATCCCCGAGAATCTAACTCGTCCAATATTAATGTAAAGAACAACCCGAGAATGGAACTCGGCCAAAATCACTAATCAACAATACCAACAATCTTGCTAACAATATTCCATTTATATTCAATTCAATTCAATTCCAACAACCCTAATCTTACAATCTTCCAACACATACTTCACTTTCACATTCATGTATTATATTCATAATCAACATATTGGCAACATCATTCCTACCAACATAAGAAACCATACCAATGTTACACTAACCTTTTCCATGATCCATAACAATCACAACTTTATTTCCAACCATTAAATCCTCGTTTTACATTATGGAATCTATAACGACAATAACCAAATATTGAATAGAAGTCAATTCACCACATCTACACAACACAACATATATTCGGCCAAGCCTACACATGCAGCTACAACACTACACACATATTTCCATGAATTTTTATCTTTTTCTATACATTACAACAACAAGCAACATACTACATAAAACTAATTCAATCCTCCCACACCACAACAAACACACGTATTTACAACCTCCATATTCATGTTTCATGAACTTTCATCCATTCTACTTTCTACAATGCTTCCACAATCATTCTTAAGACATGTAAGAGAAGGTTAAACACATACCTTTCTCACTTGTTTCTTCATTAGGGCATGTATTGCACAAATGAATGATTGAATTGCTCCAGTTAATTAGGGCCTTTCAAATTAGTTGGAATTCAAGAAGAAAATAATTTTTCTTCATCAATTCCATGGAGCCAATTTTTCCCTAGCCAGGGCGAATGGCTCTTGGCTTTTCTCTCCAAGTTCTTTTTCTTTCTTTTCTTTATCTCCAAGGCTATTGTAAGGTTTATATGGAAATTATGACTAATATGTCATATATATATACATGCATATTTCATCCAAGTGGGCTATAGCCCACACACCACATGCATGTCACATGGCCCTTCTCTAGAATTTCTTGAAAATTAATAAAGATGACCCCTTTGTCTTCTCATGCAAGCTTTGGCCCTTCTTAAAAATTTTCTTGAACTTTTGTGCGAAATTACCATTTACCCCCAGCCTTCCACATTATTCCCATGATGCCACTTTACAAATTTTCCTTTTTACCCTTAGCCTTTCTCAATATTTCCATACCTCCAATGTTCATAAATAATATTCCTAACAACTCGTACACTAAAATGATTTCAGAACATAGTCTTGTCCTTAACTTCTCACCATTGTCCCGCAATATCTGAGCGCACGAAATACGGGCTATAACATCCTCCCCCATTTAGAACATTCGTCCTCGAATGTTCGAACGACCTTATAGGTGTCATAATATTCGGAGGGTTCACCTTTTCATAGTCGCTCTTCCCTTTATGCCCGTTCTTATCGCCCGCCTTATCTCGTCGTATTGAAGCATTTGACCTTTCATGAGTTCCTTTTTTCCGTGTCATAGGTTTCACTTTTAGGTGCTTAAAATTATGGTGATCTTTGTCTAATATGTGCCCATATCTCTCAAGCTTTCCTTTTTTTGTTCTTAGCCAAAATCCTTACTATTTTTTTCTCCCTATCCTTGTTGTGAATCTTTAACTATATTCTTACTACACCTCCCTTTTTATATCCCCACCTTAGCATTGCCCAAAGCTTTAATTTCTTTTTTTCTTCCTTTCCCCTATTCTAGTTTTTTCCCTTTAGTCCCTTTATCGAATCGGCCCTTTGGGGCTTCCTTTTCCCTTTTTTGTTCCTATTGCCCACTCCCTTTTTTTGTCCCTATCTTTGAATTTCGATCCAATAGTTCGTGCTCGGCTGGGATTCACATGTCCACCGACACGATCATTTTGGGATATCCTCACCTTTATATATATACCCCAAACTTCCCCCAAAAATACCCCCGGGTTAGCCTATCCAACCTAAGTGACACTTTTCTCTTTTCAATAATCCACCCGTTTTCCGCCCCTCTTAAGGTCTCCTTCATGCATATATTCTATTTTTCCCTTTAGGTTACTCTTGCCATTCCCCCTTGTATCTCAATTTGTAGGTTTGGTTTCCCCCTTTGGGCCCCACCCAAAATTACTCCCCGCACAACCCCTCGAAACTTTAGGGACCCGTGCCAAAAACGACTTCCGTCGTTTTTATATGATTTTGCACATGATCTAAACACGAAGCCTTACAACTTCCGAGGCATTTTCGTATTCATTTTTTTACAATTACCTTTTTATTTCCTTTTTCCCCCAATCCCACTTCCCCCCTTATATGTTACTTCGGGCCCTTAATAGGGAAAAATATATCGATAATCTTCCCTTTTTCGACCTTCCATTATACTCCCTTTTCCGTCATCTTCCCCGGAAATCAACGATTAGTAAAAGGGAATCTTATTTCCATGACGGCCCATCGCCCCTCTAATGACGGGGGAAAATCAACCATTCCTAATCCCCCCAAACCCCCCCATAAAGTGGCCGGCTTCCACCCCAAAGGGGCCTCGGCAGACTTTGGGGCAACCCTTAGACCATGCCTGATCCCTTTTTCCCCCGGGGTTTTGGGGGTGATGGGCCCGACTCCTATTTTGGGAGCCCTCTTTTCCCAAAGAACTTATGAATCGTTAAAAGAAAACATAAAAAAAAAAAAATTTAAGTAAAATCTGACATCATATAAGACTTGTAAACAGACGTGATAACATATAAATTTTTGGGGCCCTTCGGAAACCCAAAAACCACGCCTTCGCAAAGTCTCATCCGGCAAAAAAAATCTAATATGCTCGACTCGGGGACCCCGGGGAAGTGGGGCCTCCCACCCCCCGGACATTTTTTTTCTGCTTACTATCGGGGGCCCCCGCGGCTGAAAACCCCCCAGAAGAGGGGGCGGACGACATGTCGAGTATGTAAGGCATGGATGGTAACTAGAAAAAACGTAATCTGGCAAAAACGTAGGAGATTGAAATCATGTGAGAAAGTATCCTTTTATTGAGAAAATCATGTATAAGGGGGTAATTTTCATATGGAACATGTCATGTGTAAAAGGAACCCCTACGTATGGAACTATCTGTAAAAACAATGACATGGGGATCTTATTAAAGCTGGTTTTTTGAGTGCCCCGGGGGGGGATCCTCATGCTTTCGGGGTTTTGGTTCATGGGGCCAACAAGCCGGCTGACAAGCGCCGAAAACCCGGCTGCCCCCAAAAACCCGTTCGGGGATCCACGCCCAAAAGGTGGAAAGAAACATGTTTCCCTTCCCCTTTCCCCCCGTTCCGATCCCTCCCCCCAACCCTTACATTCGGGACATCATGAGAGCCCAAAAAAGTCATGTGTCCCGGAGGACTGGGCGGGGACCCCCATTACATTATGGAATAGTCATGGGTCATGTCTCCCCTTGAAGGCGATAATCATAAGGCGAGATCCAACGGAGAATAACAAGAGAACATAAACATATCAAAGTAATTTTCATATCATATCATGTCATATCATATCATCTCTATCATATATTTTCATATATGTTATTATTTTTTATCATTTTATATCGACATCCTCTTGTCATCTAGAACCATAGTCTTGTTTTAGTCATAAGAACTTTCAAAAACGTACAACTTGGATTTGGGGGGAAGAAAATGTTGGAAAAATTTTTGAACCTTTAGGAAGAAAAACATGCCTTGAGTCAAGGGATTTTAAAAAATATTATTTAGTAGTGGGAAAGATGTCCAAAGTTTCCTTTGCAATACGGAAATGCCAAATGGAGCCATAGGAGGAAATGGTAGGGGACCCCCAGTCAAATGAGGCGGGGTACCTTTTTCATAAAATTTCTGACATGACCATGAAGTTTTTGAGAAACGGATCCTTTATGCAAGTTCTAGGTTTTGAAAAATTCTTTCCACTAAAACATTTAATTCAATTATTTAATGAATAGTAATCAAAACAAGCTTGGATTTCTAGAATTAAGGGTCCCGGGCACGTATTGCCCAACTAAGCTGCCAAAAGGGAAAAAGAGGTAAAACCCATCCTTTTTCCCCCACGTACTAAATCAAATTCCAAAAGCTCAAAATCTAAAAAGGTCACTTTCCCAAAAATTAATTAGGCTTTTAGGGAAACCCTCTTGAATTCCCTTTGTCTGAAATTTTGGCTTTCCCGAAAAGGGCCCCCGAATCTAACCGGGCCCAAAATAAAAAACCCGGGAAAGGAACCGGAAAATCACTAATCAACAATACCAAAAATCCTAATCTTACAATCTTCAACACTATTCCCTTTTCCCTTCATGTATTATATTCATAATCAACATATTGGAATCATTCCCACCAAAAATGAAACCATACCAATGTTAAAAACCCTTTTTCCTGATCCATAACAATCAACTTTATTTCCCCAAACCCTTAAATCCTCGTTTTTTCATTATGGAAACTATAACCAAAAACCAAAAATTTAATGAAGTCAATTCACCCCCTAAAAACACAACGTATATTACAAGCCCCACATGCACTACAACACACACACATATTTCCATGAATTTTTATCTTTTTCTATACATTACAACAACAAACAAAATACTACATAAAACTAATTCAATCTTCCCACCAAAAAACACACACGGCCCCAACCTCCTATTATGTTTCATGAACTTCTCATTTTTACTTTCTACAATACTAAAAACATTAAAATTAAAAAAAGGTTAAACACAACCTTTTTCCCTTGTTTCTTTATTTGCTAGGGCATGTTTGATAAATGAATGATTAATTTCTCCCCAATCTCCATGTTAATTAGGGCCCTTTAAATTGGGTTGGTTGAAGAAAAATAATTTTTCCTTAATTATGACCAATTTTCCACCATGGGAAGCTCTTGGCTTTTTTCTCCAAATTCTTTTTTTTTCTTCTTTTTTTTCCAGCTCTAGAGTTTATATGGGAAATTTTGACTAATATGTCCATATATATACATCTATTTCATCCAAGTGGGGGATGGCCCCAAAACCACATGCTTCACAGTTCCAAATTTTCTTGAAAAAAAAAAGGGAAACCCCTTTTTCTTCTCATGCAAGCTTTGGCCCTTTTTTAAAATTTTCTTGAACTTTTGTGTGAAAAACCATTTACCCATTCCACATTATTCCCATGATCCCCTTTTCAAATTTTTCCTTTTTTCCTTAGCCTTTCAAAAAATTTCCATACCTCCAAATTTTATAAATAATATTCCTAACAACTTTAAAAATGATTTCAGCATAGTCTTGTCCTTTAAATTCTCACCCTTTTCCCAAAAATTCCAACGATGAAATCGGGCATAACAACCCATTGGAATCGGGTTCGAATCCCTTTAGCTCGACCTTTTTGTTAAAACGTCCATATCTCCCTTTTCCCGTTCGAACCCCCCAAACCCATGGTTGGGAAAACTACAATTATCTACAACTTTTATTCGGGAGTTTTCCCCAAAATTAAACTCAAAAACCACTTTGGCCCCTCAAGTCGAAACAGAAACGTTTCAAATCGTCCTTTGGGGGCTTACCTCATTTTAGCATGGGTCTTCGGCTTGATCAACTTCACATGTACTACTCATATATCTCTTCATATGTCCTTTTTAAAATCCCAACATTTGGGGCCCACCTTTGCACCCCATTTTGGGCCTTTTTGTGTTTTTTTTTCAACTTCTAGCCCCTAATTTTCCTTTAAAATTCCATACCAAAAAAATTATAAACAACTTAAATTACACCAAATCGAAAAATAGCCTTGTCCTTAACTTTGAACTAACCCAAACGAAAAAAACGGGATAAAAAAAGGGGGGGGTTGCCCTCTTAAAACCCCGGAATACGCCCCCCCGGGGCCGTGGTAGAGGCCGGGTGGATCCTCCAATTTGCGGTCCCCCGCCCCCTTTACCCAAAGAAGAGGGGGGAAAATCCTGGTATATAAATCCTCGAGAGGTTTATTATTATTATATTGTTGTAGGGTTATATTTAAGCCAGGAAATTTGGCCGATAATCGAGTATTTATAAAAAGGCGATTAAGGTATGTTTACCCTTATAGGGAAACAAATCGAGGGCGGAAGGTAATCGTATTCGTGCGGGGAAGGGGGGTCGGAAAATTTAAAAAGGTAATTGTGTCGTGAGAACGTTTTTAAAACGTTAAGACTTCAATTTACCCGGTTGTGGCGAAGGTCGGGGTTGGCGGAAAACCTTTGACAATATTAAACCTATTCCAATCCCCCGGGTTGCCTGAGGGGAAATATGGGGGGGGACCCCCGGGAAGTTTTCCAAAAAAATCAAAGGGGCGAAAAAAAAGCAAAGAGAAGCTAGAGTAATCCCAAAAGGAAATTAGAGGGCGGGGGTCAACCCTGGTCACGAAAGGCGGATTGCCGGAGGGAAAAGGGGAGATCCATTTTGGAATTTTAGTTCAAGTGTTGGGAAATATTTTTTAAGGAGCATAACCGCATGTCGCGTATTTTGTAATGTCTCATACCCGGGTTTTAAGGATATGTGTATTGGGGAAAACGGATTGATAGGGAACATTAATTGGACAGAAAAGGTGGAGAAAAAGGGGCACAAATCTATGGCAAGGAGTGGGTTATTAAAGGGCCAAGTTTGGGGGTTAATGCAAATATGGAAAAGGGAAGAAAGTAGTAGATGAAAGCGGAATCGGGAAAGTCGGGGTCAAAATACCCCCACTGAATGGAAAAAGCGGGTAAGGCAAATAATCGGTAATAATATAACACACTTTGGGGGATGGGAAAAGAAGCAAGTTAAGGATTGCAACATAATGGGTGCGAAAATTGAAAGACGAGATCTGAAAGGGAAAAAAAGAGTTCGGGTTTAAAAATAAAGAGACGATTTTAAAAAGACAAAGGTGAAGGAAAGAGAATATGATTGGATCGGGATCATGGTAATGAAAGGAACTTCCCAGATCCTTATACCTTTTTAGGTCAACATTCGAGGGAAAGTTTAAAGGGGAAGGATGTTATATCCCGCATTTTCGAATGGGGCAATTTTGGGTTGACTATGACATTTGAGACAAAACCATTGGATCAAAGTCAGATTTTCCCTT
>NW_026716794.1:0-16656 GCF_029784015.1 Lycium ferocissimum | reverse complement strand
ACAAAATGATTAAAATTTAAACAAACTATTAGAGACTATTATTTACGAGCATGAATGAGTTGACTAACCCTTTTAGTTGATGAAAATTCTGAGAATACCCTTTGCTTGCTTTGTTATTGATCCAACAGGAAGCTCAAAATTCTGGAATTAAAGAGGAGAAGAGGAATGTTTATAAAAAGATCAAAAGGACTTCTTTTGGATATGCCAAGTTGTAACTAGAAAAGGAAGAGAAGTACTCCAATATGAGTTTCAAGTTGAGATAATAGTCAAAATACTCCCCAACGTTTGACCAAAATGCCAACTACACACCGAACCTTTGCGTTGGTCCTATTACCCCTTGGACAATTTTTTCAATATTAAAATGCCCCTTTTTCTTGATGTTACCCAATATGACAACCCCAAATTATTAACAAAGCTTGTCCACACGCGCCCACGTGCCACATCTTTAATTTCCCTCATTTTTTATTAATTTCCTTCCCTCCATCCATTTACTCTTCTTCAAAAAAAAAAAAATCTCTCAATTTTCCACACTCCATTTTCAGTATGAGGATCCAAAAACCCATACCCAATTCTCCTTCATCTTCATCAACATCATCATCTTCATTAGGAGTTGAAAAAAAAAAAATCACACCAACTTCCTCAAATTTGATCCAAAAAAACCCAAATGTGAAAGAAAGCTTCCTAATACCAAGTAGAACAAAGTTCATCCATTAATTTGATCAAACAATTAAGAATTTAAAGAAACCCACTTGGTGTTCTTCATAGCTTTCTCCAAATTCCTAGCAATGGAGTTTAATTTTCTCCCCAAATCAACTCAAAGAATTAGTGCTTAGCTTAAACAACTCCAACCAAGCAACAAGTAGCAACTCCAAACAAGCAACTTTCAATTAGATTTTCTTCAACAAGATTAGAATTTCAACCTTTTTTTTTTTCCAGATTTTCGTTTTTTTTTTTTGGATTTTTTTTTTTTTGAATTTGATTTGGGAAAAAAATTCAAATATGAAAGGAAGCTTCCTAACACCAAGTAGAACAAAGTTCATCCATTAATTTGATCAAACAATCAAGAATTTAAATAAACCCACTTGGTGTTCTTCATAGCTTTCTCCAAATTCCTAGCAATGGAGTTTAGTTTTCTCCCTAAATCAAAGAATTAGTGCTTAAACAACTCCAACCAAGCAACAAGTAGCAACTCCAAACAAGCAACTTTCAATCATATTTTCTTTAACAAGATTAGATTTTTAACTTCTTCTTTTTTTTTTTTTTTTTTTTTTTTTTTCAGATTTTCGTTTTTTTCTTCAGATTTTTTTTTTTTTTTTTGAATTTGATTTGGGAAAACAGTGATTATAAGAATAATCAATATCCTAGCTCTAAATTTATAATGGGTATTATTTTGACCAAAAAAATGGAGATGGGTGTTAAATAGGGTGAAAAAAGAAGATGAAGTAGCCTAAAAATGAGGGGAATTTAAATTTATCTATGTGGCATCTATGTGGCGGAAATTTGGCATTTTAAAACACATCGAAGCTTTTTTTAAAGGCTATAACGCGCCACCGAGGCGGTGTAGTCACGCTCTTGTCCACATCAAGAAAAAAAAGGGGCATTTTAATACCGAAAAAATTATCCAGGGGAGTAATAGGTCCAACGCAAAGGTTAGGTGTGTAGTTGGCATTTTGGTCAAACGTTGGGGGGTATTTTGACTATTATCTCGTTTCAAGTTCTGTGTAACAACAATATATACTAATTGCATAAAAAATATTATATTATCAGTATAGATAAATTGAATCTATAACTTGGGGTGTGTTCGGTATGGAGAAAAATGTTTTCTACGGAAAATATTTTTCTAGAAAATGTGTTCTTGGAAAATAAGTGAATTTCAATCTGTTTTCTCATGTGCGGTTGGTTAGTGGAAAATAAATGAATTGCTTACTTATTTTCTCATGATCGGTTAGTTGGTAGAAAATATTTTTCAGAAAATACCCACCCAAGCCCCACCACCCCATTCCACACCAACCCCAACCCCACACCCACCCTACCCCCACCACCCTCCACCCACCCTCCACCACCCACCCACCCCCAACCAAATCCCCTCCCCCACCCAACCACTATCCTCGAACGCATTTCATCTTCACCTTCACCCCTACCACACACCACCACCCACCCCACCTCACCGACCCCACACCATCGCCCACCTCCCCATCCCCTCCCACCCCAGGGGAAGGGGTAGGATGTTGGAGGGGTGGTGGGTGGGTTGGCGTGGTGCGTGGGGTTGCGGGAGTGGTTGGAGAGTTTAATGGTGTGGGGGTGGGTTAAGTGGTAATGGTGAAATGCCATTTGTTGAATTGTTTTCCTTACTTTAATAATGGGAAGTTATTTTCCCATTTTAAGGAACTTGTTTCCTAAAAATCTTTTCAAATATTTTGACCAAAGGAACATGAGAAAATTAGGGAAAATGTTTTCCTTCATACCAAACACACCTTGGTGCTTACTGCCAAAAAGTCTAAAGGAAAATGAAAAAAAAAGTTAATCAAAATTTCTCATGGGGACAATGCTCTACTCACTTTATATTATTTCCTACATTTCATTTTATTTGCCACTATTTTCTTATTAGCCCGTACGTCCAGTAATAATAGCATTCTTATAATTTCTTAATTAAAATCTTTTATATCAAGCACAATTTTTACAATATATTTACGATCATAAGTTTCAAAAATTTTATAACCACATAATGTTTTATGACTGTCGGGAGTCTAAAAGTTTAATGTTTGTTTATTCAACTCTTAAAAAATTCTCGTAGCTCTTCATTTCTCTACTTTCTACTCACTCCATTTTTACTCTTCCGTATTGATCGCACACCCGCCCAGGAGCCATAAATAGAATGACAATTTTACTATATCACCCCTATTTATTATTAATTCATCTAATGATTGAAGTCAATCAAACATACTTTAAAAGTTGTGCAACCACTAACAATTTGTTAAAGTTTCCAACTCAATAATTAATAATTAGGGTAAAATAGGTATGAAATGATAAATTATCTCTTGATTTTTCAAACTGGACAAGTAAAAATGGACGGAGGGAGTAATAATCAAATCCTATGTCTCTTGGCTATGTCTCTTTGCAATAATAATTTCAGACAAAGGCTACCTAATAAGTTCTAACTGAGTAATAATCAAATCCAACTTTCCTATGTCTCTTTGTAAACATCCTTTTTCCAAAAATATATATATATATATATATATATATATATATATATATAACAATGGGTTCTTTTTTGGTTGAGAAATAATTCTTCCAAAAAAAATGTTGAAAAAATAATTTCAAACAAAGGCTACCTAACCTTCTGTTGTTGTTGTATATTGTCAAGAAAAGAGGCGTGCAAATAATTTTAACAATTGATTAAGAAGACCAAGATGATAAAAAGACTTGACAAGTCAATGAATTGTATTTTAATATCACCAATGAACTGTCAATCTAGATCTACACCTTTAGTCTAATATACTACTACTACTCGTTTTCAGATGAATCCATCCATCATATTTTTATTTTTTTTGGTAACTGATGATTTTATAACCAAATTGATCTTTACTAAAATGAGCATGGAAGCTAACTAGGCAAAGTCAGATAACTTTTTTCCAGACGAAAGAAAGATATATAAGTGACTTTAGTTGCCAATTACTATAAGTTGAATGACCAATTCAGACAAATAACTCTGTTAGGGAAGGGCTTTTCTCTCACTACGATTTGTAGTAGTTGTGGTTGTGCAGAAGACAATTGGTTAGTTAACAGAAAAGAATTGTCTTTTAATGCTTTTGTGCATGGTTAACACTTAACACCATATTGATGTACATTAACTAACAGTCCATTAGGTTGATTTGATTCTAGAGTCACTAGAGAAAATGACTCTCAATTAAAGGGAAAAAAATATACTTCCCTCCATTTTTGACTTTTTGTTTCCATTCCAAAGCTTAGGTTCCACGAAAGTTGTCAAAATAATTAAAAAAACAAATGGGGTCCAAAAAAGAAGACAAAATCGAACAACCACGGAAAATGACTCTCAATTGAGAAAGATTAACTTGTCTCCCCCATTGTACTCATTCAACAGATGGGGTTCCAAGCAAGTTGTCAATTGATTAAAAACACATAGAATCCAAAATACAATAATAATTTCTTCGATAATAATAAAACGGAAAAGGCTCAAATATTACCATCGAACTATAAAAAATGACTCATTTGTGCCAATCGTTAATAGTTTGACTCATTTATGCCTTCGCCGTTACCAAAATGGTTCATCCATGCCATTTTTCATTAACGGTAGTTTTACAAACCAGATATGACACGTGGCATCAAATTATTGGTCCATATCATTTAATAAAAATCCAGCTCAAAATAAATTCTAATTTAAACCAAAACCCAACCCGTTGACCAGACCCACCCAGATCCTATTCCTATTTCCCTCCCCCTCTTTCATTCCCTTTCATTTTGGAGGTTGATTTTATTTTGTAACTAGCTCTTTAATTAGAAACAAGAGTATAAAAGACTCATTCATCTGTCCTTTTTTTCTTCATGTGGTCACAGTTATGCTTAGCTTCAGCTGCTCAACTTCCAAAATAGAACTCTCTGTATCCGAACATCAACAGCCCCATTTTGAGAAATTTCTTAATCATAAACCACAAAGATCCAAACTTTAATCATAACACTAGTAACAATAGCAACAACAAAGCATAGGAGAGGAGAAAGTTATAATTCTCTTTCAAGATTAATGTGAACCAAGTCATTCATTTGAGTACATCTCAAATGCATTTCATGACCTTGCAGCATGATGCAAATGGAATAGATAAATTTGCTTTACTACTACAAAGTTATAAGTTTTGTGAGTAAATTCAGAAAAAACTTCAAAAATATTGAAAACTTGTTTTTCAAATTTCCAATTTTACATTTCAAGTTTTAAGTTAAAGTAATGAGTTAGTTTGATTAAGAAACACTTATTTGAAATAGTCTCCAAAAATTTGAAATCTCCAATACGATTAGTCCACATTATGAAACTGAAGATAAATTTGGCAAAGGAAATAGAAGAAAGAAATTTGGAAACAACATTTACAACAAAGGCCAGATAGTATTTCTCAGAACACGAACCATATGCATCCGCTTTCATTGCTTTGTACATTTGCAAGACTACTTCTACCTTGAGCTTGAAATCGCCTTCCGTGTACTATGTGCTTGTCACCTTAGAATTGGAACCACCATTGGGTGACGGCTTAAATTTACCTCATTAAGTTATCAAAGCTCATCAATCCTGTACTTAATATGGACTTAAAGGTGCCGCCAGCAAAAAAGAAACCACAGTTAGAAGATATAAAAATGAGATTCAGTTTATTAAAAGAAACCTCATTAGTCCAACCTTTCTCGCAGGGTGCTTCAAATCTACTTAAATAACGGGATATTACACGAGCCAAGGACCTGAAGCTTGTTCCCTCCCATCATATCTTCAAAATATTCCTTAATCTTCAGAGCAGAATCTTCAAGCTGAGGGTTCTTTACAAGTTTGATAATTTTCAATGAACAAATATCCCCGAAACTAGGCGGAATCTCCTCAAGCTTATGGCATTCCCACAGTTCTAATTTCTCAAGAATTGGAAAGGATTCCTCTCCAACCTCCCACTTAGCAAGAATCACTTTGCTTAACTACAAAAATTTGAGTTTCTCAAAGGTGTCTTCCTCCCCCATGTTCCATTCTTCACCCTGGATGATTGTGTCACAAAGGAACAGCTCTTCAAGGTTGGGCAGTCTCGCTATTGTTGATAGTGAATCGGACGTCAGAGTAAATTTCGACAACATAGTTTTTTCAAATTCGAAGGAAAGTGAAAATCCCACGGCCCATTTGTTGCTACAGAGGGCCCACTGTCATTTCTGTTTGAACTTTCAAATTTTACCGTGAGGTAATCTAGTTCAGTTAGGAAATCCAATTTTGGGAACCAATATTGCTCTATTGAACAATCCCGTGATTCCGTGAGAGCAAATGTTAGCCGTTGAAGATTGGGAAACCTTTTGAAAATATCCTCTATTTCTTTTGAATAGGAAAGCTTGAGTCCCAGTAATATTCTCAAGTTCTCTAACTTTGAGTCCTCTGTTATCAGTATTGGTTCATCTGTATCCAAATCAAAGAATGAACTATATTCTATGCTCAGCACTCACAATGAACTATATTCTATGCTCAGCACTCGCAACTTTACAAGATTCCCAATTGTCGGTAGTATTACCAAGGGTAGTCCTCTGTTTTCCACAATCAGAGTTTCCAGATTCCAGAGGTTTGAAAAAGATGCAGGCAGAGATTTAACTTCTGTATAGATGTCTAAGTGCCTCAAATGAACCAACATGCATATTTCATTCTGCAAAGAATCATTCACCTTGATAAAAGAGGGATACAGGTTCAACACTCTAAGAAGCCTCAAGTGTCTTAGGTGACATAGATCAGACAGACTGTCGTCCAGCTTGTCTCCAGTTATCTTCAATGAATAGAGGTGTTTACCAGAATGCCTTTTCTTTTTTGAACTGAACAGGACAAAATTGTTAATCCCAAACAGCTCCTTATCATAATCAATGGTCAATTTACGTGGCATCAAATCTGAAGAAGAAGATGGAGTACTTGAACTTATCCGATGAAACAACTTTTCCTCTTTTGCTTTTATCAAACAAAAGTCATGCAAAAGATCGTGAAGTTTGAAATGAGGCCAATCACCTATCTCATTGACAAAAATTACCAAGCTACTGGAAATTAAATTATCTAAATAAACCCCCATCACTTCTTCCACACTCTTCATCTCTGTCAGTTCCACAAGTCCTTCGGCATGCCATCTCAATTTCAACTCCTTGATATAAGCTTCTGTGTCCTTCTGCCAACTTGCAAGGTAAAGCAAGCACAACTTTAAGAAATCTGGTAAATGGTTATAACTTAATTCTATAACCTTCATCACTTCTACTTCATTGTTGAAAATAAAGGAACTCAAATTATTTCGAACTTCAAGTGCCACACAGTTTTCTTCTTTTCCTTCCCTGCAATGACTCCAGCAATCAGATCAGTCACCAAAGGAAGCCCTTTACAATTTTGGGCAATTTCCTTTCCAACATTTAATAGTTCATCAGGGCAACTCTCTTGTCCAAATACCCTTTTCTCTAATAACTCCCAACTTTCTTCTGGTTTTGGCAATCGAAGGTTAACGGGATCACTGTTGCGTTTTCCATGCAAAGCCACTTTCTTTTCTCGAGTCGTCAAAATAATTCTACTTCCTTTCTTAGCTTCAGGAAAGGGTCTTGTTAACTCATCCCATGCTGCAGTATCCCACAAGCATCTAAGACAATCAGGTACCTCTTTCCAAACAGTTGTCTGCGTAGCATATCAGCAACATCAGTATTCTCACTGATTTTCAAATCCGAGCCAGTAACTTGATTAAGAAGTTTCTCCAACAACCTCTTCTCGTCATATTCTTGGTCGACTGTGCACCACGCGCGAATGTCGAAATGACTAGAAACTGATTCATCATTGTATACTTTGTACGCCAAAGTAGTTTTACCCGCACCCGGCATACCAGTGATCGAAATGACATCTAGCGCTGCTGATCCACCGGTGAGCTTCCTAATTATCAAGTCCGTCTCCTCCTGAAAACCTACAATTATTTTATCAGCTGTCAGTGACTTGCTTTCAGCTGGCTTGTTGGGAGAGTTTGCAACAATGAGGCCCCTGGGCTTGGGAATCTTCTCATGTAAATTGGAGACCTCTTCTTTGATAACGTTAATCTTCTCTATGGCAATGGGAAGTGAGAAAATAAGATGTAAGAGACCATTATCTCTGATAATACTTGAATCAATGACATCTTTTGCCTCATATGCCACATCTAGAACACGTTGCCATAGATCTTTATATAAATCTGGTTCTGCATTCACGAAGAAAGATCTTACGAATTCTAGGTCTTCGTTCACCAGTCCAATTTCTTCCTTTATCAAAGGAACTGAATAAGCATTGGAGTCTAGCAAGTCATTTAAGTGTGTAGCAAACGCATGAAGAGCGGTCCATCACTCATGGGGAAGCAACATTGAGATGAGGTAGGGGCTTTCAAGTAAACATGTTTGAGATCTTCCTTGAGGAGTTCAATATTTTCAAGAAAGTCTAGAGTTGCACGGTTTGTTTCATCGGTACTCTCTTTATTTCTTGATTTCTCTTCTAAGTCGCGAACAACAGTTGAAACCTTCTTGGTAAGTGCTCCAACACGTTTCAAAAGATCAAATAATTTTTCATGATGAATAAAGTCCTTGGGCACATCAGTAAGAATAATTAATAGGAACTCAATCATGATATGAATGTTTCGAGCCCCTGAAGTGCTAGGTGTAAAAGCAGTTAACATGTGCTCTTGTAGATGAATTAGATATTCCCTAAGAATGTCCGGAGAGGTTTCCAGGAGCTGCTCAACGAAACTTCCAACTTCTGTTGACATTGAAGCTTTCAAATTTGTAAGAAGTATGTGTATCACCTCCAGTTCAATTGCAATAATCTTTAAAAAGAGATGAGCTAGCTTGGAGAGATGAGAATTTCCATTAATTTGATCATTCCAAAAGAAGTGTTCTGTTCTCTCAGCCATATGTTGTATCTGAGGCAAGACATATTCAACAATCGCGTGCTCAATACAACCATTCACTATCAACCCATGAAAATCCCTTATGTTGCGACAGACATTCTGAAGAATCTCATATTCAGTCACTAACGGATAAATGCGTTTAGCATAATACTTCAATAGATGATGGAGATTCAGGAGGAGGAAGTTCAACTGATCCTCGGTCATGGTGGCACTTGATTTAGAACAATGATGTGAGCTGATACAGTCATCCATATTGTTGGTGAGGCTAGAAATAACATGATGCATGTTGTATTTACGCCCGACGTTGTTGTCGTCCTGCAGTCATTACTTATTATATCACAAAGAAAGATTTTTTTTAAAAGATTGTTAAATCTCTATGTATGTGTTCTTAGCGTTTGAGAAACTGATTTCCCTCCCTCCAAATATGTTTAATTGTGGCCTTGCTTGGTACTGTATGTCCTCCTCTTCGATATGCTTGACATCAAGTAGGTAAGCAATGTATAAATACAATACATTAGGTGCTAACTAAGGAAAGAAATTAAGAAGGTTTCCTACAAATCTATCATGCCACACATGCATATAATAAGCTTTTTTTTTCCTTTTCTATTTAACATGATTTTTGTGTGATTATTTTTTTATTTTATTTTGTGTGAATTTGAAGAGCTGTCCTATAAGAATATCTTATGAAAATTGATGTTATCTATGTGACCTATTACTTCATCTAAAATTATCGGATACTTGTTATATAACTTTATCTTCTTAATTTTTTTTTTTTCAAATAACATAAATTAAACAAGGGGAAAACGTGCAAATATACCCTCCGTTAGAAAAGTGGCTTATTTATAACCCTGTCATTACACAAATGGTTCGAATATGCCCTTTCCGACTAACGGAAGTGAAATAGTCGATTTTAAAATTAGTTTTCTGATTTTTTTTTTATTTTTTTTTTTGGTTTAAACAAAAGCCACGTAGATTTAATTAAAGGAAATGACCACCCCTCTACTTTCAAAAATTATCTACATTTAACTCTATTATACTATATATCCAAACTAAAATACCCCACCATTAGCAAAGTTGTGATTTTTGCCCCCAACCCTAACGGTAACCCGACCTGCCCAATCTACCAAATCAATGTTTTATTAAATTGAAGTCTTTTATTGAATTTCAAATCTTAAGTTAATATGTTTGCATGTCTGGAAGGAAAAAATTTACATTGGTTTGTACGATTTCTCTAGGCATCTTGTGGGGTTTTTGGACAGTTTGGTGCTTAAAAATTTCCTTGAATAATTTCCCATTAGAAGTTAGCATCAACTAAATGTTTTGGATGGAATGATAGTCCTTCACGAGATACTCAAGGAATGCATTTTCGTTGCAACTGGATTTTTTTTTAAAAAAAAATTAAAATACTTGCTGACATGTTATTTTCCGGTGCCGAAAATTTGACTTTCCGGTGAATTATACTTTCTGGGTAATTAACACATAGTTCAGTGATTTTAATGATACAACAGTTAAATTTATATTGATACAACACGTAAAGTTTAGTGAAGTTCGTGAGACAAAAAATAGTTTTATAATTTTACTAATACATAAGTAACGTTCAATGATCATAGGTGAAATTACCCCGAGAGTTTATGCCCAGTATTACCTTCCACCCATAGGAACTCCTGTATATGTTACATGAATAATAATGAAAATGGAAATGTTCTTTTTCTTGAAAATAAGGATGTTTACAAAATTAATTGAACAAAAGAATTATATCATAAAAAACAAATTAGTTAAATCATATTTTTGTATGAGGTTAAGCAGTTATTATAAAAATTAAAATAAGAGAGGTAAGCATAACCACAAAGGAAGTGTAATGAAATCAAATTTGAGAGAAACCAACTTTTGTTGATACAAAGCAAACATAAATGACTTTAGTAGGGAATTTTCTATAGTTGGATGACCATTTAAGTTATTCACTCGGGTATTTAATATGAGTTCACGATTGTTTAGTGGGTACTGTTTACACTTAATATTTAGGTACGAAACTCGCAAAATAATAATACCTCTAAGTTGTTCGCTTCCCCTTTTTCTCTTGCTCCTTCATTTTCTTGTCCTCTTTCCATGATTGTAATTTTTCCTTCTTCTCTTCCTTTCAAATGCTCAGGATCTGATGTATAAAACGTAGATAATAACTTCATCAGGTGAAAGAAGAGGAAGGGAGAGAAAATGACAAATATGGTTTCTTATCTTTGTTAGTAGGTTCAAAATGATCCCTTAAATATTAATTAAGCAGTTTTGGTTTATTAAGTTTGTCAAAAGTGAACATCTTTTATCTCCGTTAAATATTTATAAAACTCTTATTATTAAATTTAACCGCAATTATGAGGAAAAATAAAGATAACCCACAACACCAGAATTTTCCCGTTAAAATTCCAGAAATTGCAACATAAAAACATATACCACACACAAAAAAATAAATAAAAAATAACATAAATTGTGCCTCAAAAAGTTGCATTAGACTCTTGAAATAGATCAATAATAACATAAACTACAAAATTTGTTCTTCCAAATGTGAGGCGACGTTAAATATTTTTTATTCATATAGTTTCAATTAAATTTAACAATTAGAGTTTGGTAAATATCTGATGAAGATCAAAACTCAAAAGTGCTCACTTTTGATAAATTCAAAGGACCAAAACTGATCTAAGTGATAAAGTATCATTAAGAAGGAAGAACACAAAGAAACAGAAGAAAGAATCATAAAAAGTCATAGCAGGAAATATTTTTGCAGATATAACCACACATAAAAAGTCATTGTTTTTTGGGTTTACTTTCTGAAAATTTAATACTCAAATGGAAATGTGGGTGAAATTAGAGATGCAGAGTACCAAAATTAAACAAACTTTTTTTCAGTTATTAGAGATTAACCTTTTTACTTGATGAAAAATGTGAGATGGCTGCTCTGCTCCCCTTTCCAATAAACTATTATTAGCTTGATAAAATAAGCTGAAAATTCGTGTGGACGAGAAGAGAGAAAGATAAGGGGGTGGGATAAATAGGACACCAAAAATGTAAAATGTCTTAAATATACTCCCTCCGTCATTTTTATTTCTCTAGTTTGGAAAAATCAAGAGATAATTTAACATTTCATACCTATTTTACCCTTATTATTAATTGTTAGGTTGAAAATTTCAAAAAATTGTTAGTGGCTGCACAACTTTTTAAGTATATTTGATTGATTTCAATTAATTACTTCCTTTGTCCTATTTTATACGAAAGTGTTTGACTAGGCACGAAGTTTAAGAAATTAAATAAGATTTTGAAACTTGAGGTGTAAAAATAGAAATTTGTGTGGCAGAAGTCATTTCGTTAAAGATAAATGAATATTTTAAAGTTAAATTGTTAGAAATAAGTCATTTTTTTGAGACTGACTAAAAAGGAAAGGGTGTCATATAACTTGGGATGGAGAGAGTAGATGATTTATAATAATTAAGGGTAATTAATAGGACAATTTGGATGGTGATGTTAGGAGGAAAAGGACAAAAAATATCCTGTGTCAAATCTAAAATAGTCTCTTAAATATACTCCATCCTTTCATTTTTACTTGTCCAATATATTAAAATTAGATGTCCACTTTTACTTGTCCAGTTTTGAAAACCAAGAGATAATTTATCATTTCATATCAATTTTACCCTTATTATTAATTATTAGGTTGGAAACTTCATGAAATTGCTAGTATCGCACAACTTTTAAAATATATTTTATTGATTTTAATTATTCATATAATTTATAGTAATAATTAGGGGTGATATAATAAAGTTACCATTCTATTTATTGCTCTTTAAGAGGTGTGTCAAGTCAAACATGGACTAGTAAAAATGGACGGAGGGAGTACTCTGAACTAGTGAAGAACAACCAGCTAACATTTTGACAAAAGCAATTGGGACACAACAACATGCCGCATTGGTTGTCATGTTGGGAATAGAGAAGTAAAGAATTACTTTCACCTAAACGCGTATCCATTTAGATTTCTACCATCTTTCATCTAGATGTGAATTCGTGTAAATAATTATAATTGTAATCGAGACCGAAATTTTTAGTCATATCATTACTGATGTCTGGTGCAGTTTTTTTTTGGTATAGTTGTGTCACGCCTCAAACCATGGCCTGGGCGTAACACGGCACTCGGGCCTTGCTTGCATGTGTCCGAGCGAACCTCATGGCTTGCTTGTCAACATGGGCATCAAAACAATATAATCTATATGATGCAATTTAAATGAATCATGAAAATGTAATTTGCGGAATAAAGTCTTGAAATTATCTCATAGCATAAAAAATTCATGAAAACCTAATAGTCTGCAAACATGAAAGCATAACTGACTCTGTGAACTAATATCTATCTATGAAACCTCTAAAACATGTACGAATGCTAACTACTGTGACATGGCCCCGGACTACCATAAATCGAATACTAATACGGACTCCGTGTTGAACCCCAGAGGAGCGGGGCTCACCAATAAGCCGATAACGAGGTGATCCCACCGCGCGTGTGTATGCTCCCGAAAATCGGTAGCCGCACCGCGAAGTGTGCCTCGGCAAAAGGACGTTAGTACATGGTGAATAGTACTAGTATGTAAAACCCGCCGAAATGAAAAACATGGCACAACATAGGTATAGGACATGAACCGAAATCGAATGTAACTTGAACATGAGTATGAAACGTGAGTAAAATCAAAACGATAAATCAATGGAAATACATGTATATAAAGCGCTTTGTAACGTGGGGATGCTATAGTATAACCGACAACATGATGCGGTACTTGCATCCTACCAAAGCAAACACTCACACTTTGCCGTGGGATATGAGATTTAAGTAATAATAAGCATGTAAGGATCCAACCGCATAATGAATGTGTTGCCTCCTGTCGACAACCCTTATCCTACGGTGGCTACGTAGTTTCAGGCTATCTGAGCCTTCTCGGTTAACTAAGCAACTTCCAAAAACATGAACATGATATGGTTGGCTAAGAAGCCCATGATTTTCGTGAAATAACTTGTAATCATGATTTCACGAAATAACTTGTAACATGGTTTCATGAAATATCTTGTAATATGGTTTCATGAGATAACTTGTCGTAGTCTTGCAAACATGTTCTTGATTCATGAGTAATAACAATAGTTCATAATTATATATATAATTGACTTGAAAACATGCTTGTAACTTGCTAGATAAAATCATAAAATTTCATATAAACATAGTGAGAACACATGAGGAAGAATTCATGATTCATAGATTAAACTAGGGTTCCGAATAACCGTAATGGAAGATTAGGAATATAATAACGAATATAGATACAAAATTCATGTACATTGGGTTTAATGCCCTAGGATTTGAACTTCATGGATATCAAGAAACGGAGCATGGGGAAGAACGTAGACATTCCCACATGTGGCTGGAAGTTCTACATACCTTAATTGCTCCAAAATCTTGAATTAAAGACTTGAATTTTGGAGGAGATTTCCTAAATCTTGATTCTTGAACTTGGGATGGGTTTTCTTGAAAACCCTAGATTAGAACAATGATTTCTTGCTTAGATTATTAGAGTATATGTTAGAATTGAGTTGGAAGGGTTTGGATTGACTTACTTGATGTTTTGGATTGCTAGGGCTTGGAATTATGAATAATAAAATAAAAGAACTCAAGGCTTGAATTTATACAAAAGTGAGGCGGAAGTTATATGGACGTATTATACGGTCCGTATAAAGTTATACGGTCCGTATAAAGTTATACGGTCCGTATAAAGTTGTACGGTCCGTATAAAGTTATACGGTCCGTATAATATGACCATATTTTATCATGGCTGGACAGAACGTTGATTTGAAGCGTCATGAAGTACGGACGAGTTATACGGTCCGTATAAAATTATATGGGCCGTATAACAAGTTCGTATAACATGATCAGTGAACGGACTGCACTGTAATCCTTCAGTAAAATGGTCATAACTTTTTGTACAGATGTCCCCTTGACCCCCATAATATACCGTTGGAAAGGTATTTCAAAGGGCTACAACTTTCAAGAAGGAAGTTTTCATAAATTCCTAACGTAAGTACCCGAAAACAGGCCATAAGTACAGACTGTCCTAGACTTAGACGAATTTAGAAGGCCTTAAGAACTTCACTTTTTGGTTTGACTTCAAAACGACTGTTTATCACCCGAGTTCATCCCAAATAGATTCGTATAGCTAAAATATCACTTTTATACTAGATTCATACATTCATACCTAATTCGGATTTACGGGATGTTACAAGTTGTTTCTGAGATTCGACAAGCTTTCCAAGTGGGTTTTGCTTAAATCTTCTTTTTTCCAAGTTCCCTCCAAATCTACCAACCAGAATTTCTTAAATATTTTAATGGTAACTAAAGTGTTCAATTTTTACATAATTAAAGCACCAAAATTACTGAGGAATATATTTTAGCGGCTATTTCAAAACTATCTCAAACATAAATGACCCTTCATATATATAATTAAAGCACCAAAATTACTAAGGAATATATTTTAGCGGCTATTTCAAAACTATCTCAAACATAAATGACCCTTTATATATATATATATATATATATATATATATATATAAAGACCAAAAAGTCTCTTCTATCAAGGTGATGTTTGATTGGGAGTAAATTTGTCAAAAATGAGCAATTTTGGTCTCCGTCAAATATTTAGCAAACACTGATTATTAAATTTAACTGAAATTATGAATAATAATAAAAAAAAAAAGAGATTAACCCAAAACACCAGAAATTTCCCATTAAAATTCCAGAAATAGCAAACATAGAAAACTAGTCCATACACAAAAAATAACATAAATTATTGATCGAAAGTTGCACCAGACTCTTGAAATAGACCAAAAAATATCTACTACAAAATATGTTCTTCCAAATGTGAGTCCCCTTGAAATATTTTTTTATTTTTATAGTTTCGATTAAATTTAACAATTAGAGTTTGATAAATATCTGACGAAGATAAAACGCAAAAGTACTCACTCTTGACAAACTTAAAAACCCAAAATTGTTCAAGATAAGAAACTATTTTTGTCATTTTCTTGAAGAAGGAACAACACAAAGAAACTGAAGAAAGAAGCATAACAAGTCATAACAGAAAACACTTTTGCAGATACAATCATGTATACAAGAAAGTCGGATTAATGCTAGATCAGTGAGACCGGGGATCAAGGGAAGGAAGAAACAAACACGAGTGCTCAGACCAGGGGCATTGCATCAGAAGTGGTTGATCAAAAGAATTTGGAGGAAAACCACAAGGTCCGATTTTTCCGGGGCAAACTCCTCATCACAGCCAGTCCGGTTCCTCCATGATTGAGTTGATCGTGGCCGTTAGTCCGGTTCCTCCATGGTTGAGTTGATCGTGGCCGTTAGTCCGGTTTCTTCTTGACTAAGCTGATCATAGCCGTTAGTCCGGTTGATCAGTTATTCAATCGCCACGTGTCAAGACCATTTTGCCACATAATACTGCTAGTCGTACGGGTGTCAGACCGTACGATCCAACCTTATCCTTTTTAGGGCTTCCTTTATTCTAAAAGGGTTTTATGTTGTGTGACAGGCCCATAGGGCAAAACTATAAATAGGGGGCACTTCCCTACTTTTAAGGGTTAGCTTGTTTTCTGATCTAGAACATTATAATAGAAATTATATTGAAGCTCTCTCTCTCTCTCTCTAATTTTGGTCCGAATTTGTAGTGTTCTTTGGCTTGATTCATCCATCCAACACGACATAGTACCACAATATACATATATATTTAGCTTGAATCCATAACATTAACATATTCGTCCAAGTTATTAACACATATATTTATAAATATAAGTTATTATACACGAATCCACATATACATTCCCCCAAAACCAAAATAGATTAAAGTTTGTCCACATATCCTATACCTCACTTACAAATTCAACTTATTACCTAATTTTGGGGTAAACGGTTTGGCGCCCACCGCGGCTAGATAATAGTGGTCTTTGATCTCGGTTT
>NW_026716793.1:0-16331 GCF_029784015.1 Lycium ferocissimum | reverse complement strand
ACACTTCTTAACCTTATTCACGATTCTTACTATGGGTTGATTACACTCGGTGGGGTAAGCGTACTTAACCTTTTACCCTTTCTGGTCAATCTTATCCTTAATATCTCACAAGCTATCTCATCAATACATTCATATCCGTCATAATTCTTTTTCCTCTATACTCTCATCTCAATCATACTATTACTTCTTTTAACTATAAACTTGTCATAATTTATCCCTGCTTATCAATTCAGTCGGTACCTTAATATAACACCCTATCAAGATTTGGCAGCCTCTTCTAAATCATCTATTGGTATCACAAGCCCTTTCCCAATGCTTTTTACCATATCAGTATCGACCTCCTAAATTCTATTATCGTCAAGTCAGCAGTTAACTTATTTCTCGAGGTCAGCCGTACTCGCAATTTAGTCAAATATATATATATCAACGCAACCTTTCTCCTGAGGAGTCACAACCATCAACAGATAAACGATATAGCAGTCGACAAGCCTATGATAGCGTGTGCGTGGAACATCCCAACTATATACGCGCCGACGAGGCCGCCACTACGTACAACATCCTAAACATATAGATATACGCAGCCGACAAGGTACTGCCACTCTAACGGGAACGTCCCAAAACATAAGTCATGCTAACACAATAATAACATCTATATACAACCCACACATATATCTACGGACCTGGAGTATTAACGGTGAATATATGACGGGACGGCCCGTCGTGCCTAATAAACGTATACATATATCCAAAGATCGTATCAGGGAAGTCTGAGGTTCTAACAACGGAAAGCACTCCATGACAAATGAGTAAAAGTCCTAAGCCGGAGGACCACCAAATCAAGTATCCGTACCGCGGCATGAAACGCAACCCCGAAGAAAGGGGTCGATGCGAAATATGTGCGAGTATATAAAAGCATGAAGATACATTAAGGGAAAATCATAACCGAAGTAGAGACTTCAGAGACAAGTATGATAATCAAGAATCCTGTACACATGCCTTATGAAATAAAATCATGCATGACTATATCATATATCATATCCGGCCCATTATGGACTCGGTGAATCATTGTATACGTATATCATACTCGGCCCATCATGGGGCTCGGCGCCATCATCTCATCATCATATCATTATATCATCATATCATCATATCATATATATATATATACCGTATCCGGCCCTCTAGTGAGGGACTCGGTGAAAAATGCAGTGAAACTGTGCACGAATACATACCCGGCCCGGGACTCGGTGAAAGATGTAATAACGGATGTGCGAGAAAAAGTGAGTAACCATATGCATTTAAATCATCATTTGAGACTCAATAGATAAGTAGACTAGTTAACACTCGAGTATCCTGACGATAGTCATATTCGCACTTTCTTGGAATGTCATTATGAACTATATCAAATAAGATCTCGTGATCATGGACATGTGTCAAATTAATACGAGACAACTTTTATGAAAGTTAAGGACATTAGTTACTATAGAGGAACCTTTTAAGAATAGGAACTTCTATGTATCATTTACTATCCAATCATATAGGGAGACTGAGAAGCGTAGCTCGACTACCTAGAAGAGTTCTAACATCGAAAAGTGAGTAAGAATCATAAATCATGCTTTAACTTATAAATGGAATTACCCCAAAGCTCATATCGTACATCACTTACATCTAAGCCATGCCAAAGGAAAGAAGGGTTAGCTTTACATACCTTTAGCGCTTATTTGCCACACAACACGTATACGCTGCCCAATAGTATCTCAACCTATATTAAGACGTCAAGAGTTATGGTTAAGCTACGGGGAGATTCAAAACGTATTCTAACGTTAGTGACTCCTTTCTAGAAAATTAGACGACGTTTCCCTTATATTCAAACCAACCACATAACAACTAAGCCAACATCAATAACCACACGTTCAAGTACTATATCGAGGCTATTCAAGACAAGACTCGGGAACACTCCGAACAGCCCGCACAATATTCCAAACAGCCCACATTTACTACATTCAATAACGATCCATAGTCTTAACGTTCTCATCGAAACGATCTTCTAACAGCCCAACAAACACAATACACAACGTATAATCTTAATTACCATTAATCTTCCAAGCTTAACAAGAACAACAACAATACATCAAACAGCCATAACTAGCAACGTAAAGGATGCCCGATAACCTCACGTACGTCTACGGACATGCCAAACAAACCATCTACCTTTATTATACATTCCTTAATACATTCTTTTCATCCAAATTCATGAGCTACACCAGAACCACACGACAACAACATCATCCATTTAAATGCAAGAAAAGCTATATTAACATCACATTAAGTTCTACAACAGCCCACAACACAATTACAACTTCAACTTTAACCATTTAATTCCTTCATTCTTATCACATAATCCATGACAACAACAACCAAAACATTAATTAAAATCAATTCACCATTTCCTTGCAAAACAGCCCCCTACGGCTTCAACAATGATTCAACACCAACACACATAATTCCATGTATTCAATTCATATCTACCACTTTATAACAAGTCCAAATCACCTCTAAAACATATAGAAAGGATTAAATCTTACCTCAATGAACTTAGCTCCTTAATTTGCTGAAATTGGTGAATTTAATCACCAACGTTTTTTTGCCCTCCAATGATCAATCTCACGTTACTATGACCTTCCCTTGATTAAAACACCATGGAAAATAATTTTAGCATCAAGGATTTATGAGCTCAAAGTGCACAGCCATGGCCGTGAGCTGCCATGGCTGGACTCTCTCTCTCTTTAACTCTTATAATTCACCAAGTGTGAAGGTGATGAAATGAATAAGGGTTGGTTGTGAGTTGGTGGAGCTGCCATGGCTGGCCGTGGCTTGGTGGAGCTGCCATGGCTGGCCGTGGCTTGGTGGAGCTCCTCTCTCCTCTCTCTAATTCAACAATATTGAGTATGAATGAATGAACCAAGATTAGTCATCAAACACCCTTATATATGTTGTTCCTAAAGTTGACATGTGTCCCACTCATAGCATGGGCCAATCAGATTTGGCCATGCTATAGTGGGGTCCATTTAATCCCACTAATGACTTAATTAATGATAATTAGTCTCTAATCCCCACTTAATAATCTAATCATGGTAAATTAATCTCAAATCTCCACTAATTACAATTGATTAGCAAACTGTGCAATAATAATTAAAAAAAATCGGGGATTAAAAGTCCTTGTCTCATATCCAAAAATAATCCTGTCCTTGGACTTATATCGATTAGCTTACGAATAATCCGTCGTATAAAAATACAGGATATGACACGATCGCGCTGAGCAATTCTGAAGTCGGGCCAGGCAGATTCTGGAACTCTATATAATGGGGCTTACCCCCTTATTTTCCATCCAAAACACACCAAACACCCCTCCAAACCACTGGAAAGTTCCCCCAACCTCCAATTATCAAATTTTAAGCCCAACTCAAGTATAATTCCCGAGTTCTGGTCCGGACAGCGTATAGTTGCGATAATAAAATCGTGCTGCGGAGAATCTTGGCTTGAATCTAAGGTGGATATCAAAGATATCGCGGTCCTAGCGGGAGAAAGGTATGAATTCCTCTTTATTGGTATTTATTTATGTTTAATTACGGGGATAGAACTATTAAATGGTCGTATAACAATTCGGTTAGTGGGAATATTGGATAAACATCATGTGGGATGTTTTATGGAGTATTTTGGTATTGATTATATCATTGTTGATGTTGGTATTGTTATTATTGTTGTGGGTTGCTAGATGGTGATTTTGGGATAGGCATATAAACAGGGGAGATGTTGCCCGAATTTCGGCAGATTTTAATTGGATTTAAATTGAAGGCTTAAGACAAGTGTATGATGGTAAGCCTAATAATAGTATGAATGGTTTAAATGTAGATTTGCGAGCTTGGGAAGATAAACGTCGAGTGGCTAAGGAGACCAAAAGGTATGTGAGGCTAGTCCCTTTCTTTCTATAGGCATGACTCCTACGTTACGATTCCATATATCTCTTCCGTAACATCCTTGTTCCCAAAAAGCTAGAAGTTCATGATTCTCAAGGTTTTTATGATAATAAAGACAAGATGTTTTCTACGAGGACCATGATGACAATGATGACTTCTTCCTTGTGAATCCATTCATGTCTTCCATAATGTCCTTATTTCCAAAAGCTAAAGATTCATGATTCTTAAAGTTTCTATGACACTAAAGATGATTATGTTTCATGATGAAAATGGTGATGATGATGATGATTCCATTTCTAGAAGTTTCAAAGTTCATGATTTTAAATACTATGATGAGATTGTTGAGCTTATTTCATGGTTTCCTTGATTGTATTCATTGTTGTTGATCTCACCTTATAATCCTTGTTCCTTCAAGGTGAAGTATAGCGATGATGATTGTTCCATAATATAAATCGGAGGTTACCGACCTTACGTCACTCCGATAAAGTAGCAACCTTTATTTGGGCTCTCATGCATGCTACTTATATTATATATGTTGATATGTATTTATATGTATATTTGGGATGTGGGAAGAAGGACAGGCGTTATATACGCATAGCCACCTGATCAGTTGGTATATTATGATGTCATCCCGGACGGGGGATATATGGAATAGATGGATCGGGCCATTCGTTCCTCGGCACTATTATATTTATGGATCGGGTCGTTCGTTTCTCGGCACTATTATATTTATGGATCGGGCTGCACGTTCCGCAGCATTACTATTTTGTGTATACATGTATGAGAAATGTTTTCCTAAGAAAAGTTATGCATGCATGGTATACGCAGAGAGAGCGGTGGATGAACAAAGTTATTCCTTTATCCCATGTTATGTTCCATACTTTTTTTTATGTTGTTACACATGCCGGACATACTCAGTACATTGTTCGTACTGACGTCCCTTCTTGTGGATGTTGCGTTCATGCCAGCGGGTGTAGACATACGAGACGAGGACCCTCCACAGTAGGCTGTCTTCAGGTACTAGTTTTACTTGGTGGGCTCCACTTCTTCCTGGAGCATTGCTGAGTCTGGGTTTATGCATACTTTTGTATCAAGGATATGTCGGGGGCCCTATCCCTACTTCTGTACTTCAGTCATGTTCATAGAGGCTTTGCAGACAGATTCCTGTATACAGTTTAGTTATGTTTTGTTAAGTGGAGATGTTGTCGTCGTAAGCTTATGGTACATATACGTATGCATGATGCCACATTCATAGTTGGCCTTATTGGCCCTATTTTGCCGTTTGAGACATGGAGAATGCGGGTAATAGGTCGGTTCACTCGGTTTTCGTAAGATGCCTAGTGCCGGTCATGCCTCACCAAGGTTGGGGTGTGACACTATTTCATACCAAACGCTACCTTATACTCCTTCTCTCTCATCTCTTTCCCCTTTCCCCTAAAAACCCTAGCACCGCCTGCATTCTCTATCCTCTCTCATCGCTAAAAATGGCAATGCTTAGAGGTCTCGGACCTCAGCCAACTTTTACGCATCCAAATGCATACAACAATTAATGCTTCAACGTTTTTTCACTCGAAATTCTCCAAACACGGTATTAGTTCCTTTCTTTCTCGTTTTCCCTTTAATTTTCAAGTAAAACAAAGAGATTTTCTGCATCTTCTTGTCATATTATTGATTGTACGAATTTGTTTTCATTGGTTCACAAAGGATTGGTTCGGATCGACATAAAATGGATCAGATCTGACCATATACATTTGTTGTCTTTAGATCCTGATCGTTTATTTCGTGTATTGAAGGTTTGTTTCTGAAAAATCATGCTTGTCCCACATCGGTAGTTTAGGCCTTTGAATGAATTTTGGGGTTCTATAGAAGGAACCCTAACCCTCACCATAAAGCAAGTTTGAACAGCCAAAAAAGCTTGAATTTGAGTATAAAAGTTTGAGATTTAGGCTTCTCGGTAAAATTTTAAGGCTTAGCTTTTTTTAAAAGTTTGAGTCTTTTTAGTTCTAAAAATTTGCATTTTTGTTCTTCTTTTTTTGTGTGGCTGTTTGGGATTTTAGAGCACATAGGCTTCAAATTCGTTCTTGTTCACGGCTGCAAAAAGGTAACACTTTAATCTTGTTATTTTCAGTAGTTTTGTTATGTGATAATACTCTGTTTTGCTGTTAGTTTGTTTTGGGTTTAATTAGTGGTAATTTGCTGCCCTGGTAATGCTTAAAATTCATCAGGAATTTGAGATAGACATTACACTCTTGTCCTCACTAATGATATGCTTAGCGTGAATAGTGGTTATTAGTATGAACTAAGTGTGTGTCAGCCCGGATAATGTTATCTGATGTTGCTCCATTGGTGAAGATGCATAGACCGAGGTATGCTTCATAGATGCTAAGGTCCCTGCTTGGCTTTCATCCTTTAAACATAATGAAGTATAGTTATATGACTGACAATAGTGACTTTAGTAACCTTCTAGATTAATGTTAATCTTGTTTGAATGTGTGAGACTGCTAAGGAACTGTGATGATCCATCTTGAGTAGTTTAAGGTAGTTGTTAGTTTGTTGATTGGATTATGCCATCCTGAAGTCTTCAATTTGCTGTCCTGAGTCCTCTATATTTTTTTTATGTCACAATTAGTTGTATAAGTCATAATTAGGATAAGTAAAGAGTCATGATTGGGCTAAAACAAGACTTAATGAGTCTAAGCATACTTATATAAGTCTTAAGGTGTGGTCAAGGTACTAGAATGAAATGGAATGAGATCTAATTATATTTGAATATGCCTAAGCCTACCTAAGTCTGTTCAAATATGTCTGAATTGGCCTAAAATGACTTTGAATAGTTTGTTTATTATATACTAAAGGCAAATGTGAAGCAAACAGTACTCTTGAACATGATATAGAAATCCCAAAAGAAAGATTGAGGCTGAAGTCTATTTGTTTGGTACAATATGCTCCCAAAAGGTTCATTAGAGGCTAGTATAAGTTCTTGAAGCTGTAACATCACCTAGGTTGAATTAGGACACCTAGATACTACTAGGCCAATTATGTGACATGATTATTTATTTGAATAGAACCCAGTCTTGTTGTTTATGTCACCAGACCACCCTTCTATTTCTGGTCCATGCCTGAGTCTTCAAAGAGGTCTAGTAACACTAAAGAGGTGATTGAATCCTGATATGCTCTCTAATTGTTAAAATGGTTAATCAATCAATGAAATGAAACTACTTGAGTCTCAGGGTTGATGTTCAGCTTGAAGCTTAAGTTTATAATGTTAAGATGTCAAGTTCTTCAAAAATAATGTAAAAAAGGAATTCAAAGTAGCTTTCATAATTAAGATCCTAGGTTGAATTAATTGAAACTGTTAATTTGTGTCAATATCAACGAGGTGTTTAGCTGGGATTTGATTTAAAGGCAGTGTTAAACTTATCTTAACCACAAAGTCTTAGTGGTTGTCACTGGGTGTAGGGATGAGGTAACGAGTTGAGAGTGCCTTAGGAGAGTAAAAGGTGAGCTTAGGCATGAACTGGAAGTAATGACCAGTGGAGCCTTTGCTCCCTTTTTACTGAAAGCAAGATTCAGGAAAGGGTTGGGGAGGTGATGACCTCACCCTGTCCTCCTTCTCTTTCAGGACCCTGAGGTTCCCTTTTTCTCTTGAACCTCATTCCCATGGCTGTGGGATACATAGAGGTCTTATGCTTGGTTGGGAGAAGTTTAACCATTCTTGGAGAATCCTTTGAGATCTTATGCTATCAAAACCAAGTTAGAATAAAGCATAGGGTCTATCACATTCTCGGTTATGGCTAGAGGATTAAAAACCATTTCATGACTGAATCTCTAGGCTAAGCTAACTGTAAGGCCAATTTGGTGTCACTGACTAGGAATTTAACTTGGTTGGATGATAAGAAGATCAAGCCACTTGTGTGCACATGCCAAAGCATAAGTCACTTGGCTTGATAAGCCTTTTTAAAGGCATCTTAGGATGGGGATTGAGAAGTGTCAAGTATAACCTGGTTCATATTATCTTTCCTCTAAATAAAAGGTGCCATGACATGCCTTTAGGTCTATGGGATTGTGTTTGGTCATGTTCATGCATGTGGACTGCTATTTTTTTTATTGGATCAAAGGTTGTAATAAAAATGAATTTTTTAAGTGATAAAATATGACTAGCATAGTTAAAAGAGAGGAACTGCCCATCTAGGATCACCGATTCCCAGAAATAAGGAAAAGAATTGGATAGGTTGAAATCTAAAAACTTTTACTTTTAAATAAAATGTTGAGTCTAAGGCCTTTGATCTATTTGAATACCTTGTGTTATCCCTCCTCTTTAAAAATCTGTTTGAAACTGGATGTCACGGTTGTTTCTTTTCTTTCTTTCATCTTACCTAGGTCATAGTGTTTATGTATCCTATATATCTTTTCTGTATACTTTCCCCTATGCTATTGACTTTAACTGAAGCCAAAAGGGGTCATCCCTGTACTCTCTACAGTCTCTTGAACTTGTTAAAATCCTATCTTGTAAATAAATATTTAAATTGTTTTATTATAAGCTTCATACTCTCTTTGTTCTATTGATATGATGAGCTCTTTGCCATGGCTGTTGTTTCCTCCTTGTTCAGGTTTGATTCATTGAGTGAATATCTACCTTCTATTTGACATTGTCCAGAATTGTGAATAGTGAAGGAGCATAGTGTAATGCCCCAAACTGAGGAGTCGTGACGAGTGCCCGACCTCTCCTGATCAAGCACTCCTACCTTCGTACCTGAACTCACCGAACATTATGGTGGCCCTTATATGACTTTTATCTGAATTATACACTTCTGTAATAACAACACAACCAACTCTGCACCAAGAACTCATAATCATCATTTACATATATGTATAGAAAATAACAACCGTAATCCAAATAACACAAGTACTAGATATGTCGTATAATGGAAAAACAAACTGACAAGGCTATCTAACTTTCTAACTACATACAAATGTCTACAGACCTCTAATGGAATATAAACTATAGGAAGGACGGGACAAGGCCTCATCATATTCATGTGTACATATCAAAATATCATACCAAATTTTCAAAGACATCCGAGGCTCCCGCCGAGTGGAGTGCATCACGGCTTGGCTCGAGAGAAAATCCTACCACTCGTCCATGATTCCGGGATAACCTCGCCCGACTACACGAACACGTAGGCATGAACACGTCCATAAGAGGGGACGTCAGTACGAATAATGTACTGAGTATGTAAGGCATGAATAACAACATAATATAGATATGAAAGGTAACATGGAATAAGAGAGATAACCTGTATATCTGGATGCCTCATAAGACGGATGTCATGCATGCTTAGCTTTAAAAAAAAAATTCATACATACGTATATATATAATATCATCATCATAACGTACCCGGCCTTTTTAGGACTCGGTGTGTAATGTACCCGGCCCTTTCGGGACTCGGGCCTAACCTAAAACGTACCAACCAACTTTCGGGACTCGGTGTGTAATACCGCCTAATCATCTAAATATTGCACTAATAGGTGTCTCGCCGGCTGATAATATCGCGGCTCGGTGTGAGAAAATACATACATACATATATATATATATATATATATATATATATATATATATATATATATATATATATATATATATATATATATATATATATATATATATATATATATATATATATATATATATATATATATATATATATATATATATATATATATATATATATATATACATAACAATCATCATCGCTATATCTCACCTTGAAGGAACAATTATTATAAAGTGAGATCAACAATAATGCATAAAATCGAGAAAATCATGAAATAAGCCCAATAATATCATAATAGCATTAAAATCATAAGCTTTGGAATTTCTAGAATTAAAATCATCATCATCATGTTCATCATAGAAGCCATCTCATCTTTAGTATCATAAGAAGCTTCTAAGAATCATGAACTTCTAACTTTTGGAAGTAAGAATGTCATGGAAACACATATGAAATCATAACATAGGAATCAAGCCTTTTGAAAGAAAGGGACTAGCCTTAACATGCCTTTTGGTCTCCATAACTACTCAACGTTTGTCCTTCCAAGCTCGTAAATCTACATATAAACCATTCATACTATTGTTAGGCTTATTGTCACATGCTTATCTTAAGCCTTCAATTTAAATCCATTTAGAACCTGCCGAAATTTGGGCGGCATCTCCCCTGTTTATATGCCTAGCCCAAAATCATAATATCAATAACCAACCACAACAATACCAATACTAACATCAGCAACATCATTATCAATACCAATATATTCCCTAAAAAATCCCACGCGATGTTTTCAAAATTTCTCAACTAGCCAACTTGTACTACGACTATTTAATAACTTTATCTTTGCAAATAAACCGGAATTAATATTAATAAGGAGAGATTCATACCTTATTCTCACTAGATCCGCAAGAGCTTCAATATTTGCTTTGAATCTAAGCCAACTCCATCGCAAAACAATACTATAACCGCAACTACACATTACCCGAGCCTCGATTAATACTCCGTCACTTTAATCCGCTCACTAATTACCTCTCAATGTTTCTTAGAAGCTCTCATATGTTTTTGGATGAAGAGGAGTGGAGAAAATGAGGTTTAGGGTCAGATTTTGCCTTTAAATAGCTTCTAGAGGTCGGTTGCACCGACCTAGAATTTTCCTCTGCGCGTTCACGCACTGTAGCAGCGCGTGACGCTGTGCGTTCGCACAGGGCTATCCCTGCTCCACCCGCCTAACTTGTAAAGTCCATAATTCTCTAATCCGACGTTGTATCGACAAACGGTTTGTTGCATTGGAAACTAGACTTCCATACTTCAATTTAGGCTTTTGCTTTACCTCAAAACTACTCATATACTAAAAGATATTCTTCCTCCAATTAGGGCCAAAATTACCCCTCATATTTTTCTCCAAAATCCAGCAAACTTAATTTTCTTGGTTCACTTGCCCTCCAATTCCGTAACTTATTATATGAACTTAAACCCTCATAATCATAAGATTGGCGCATATAATCTCATCTATTCTTGAAGGTAACTCCAGCGCCCATACATAAAACAATCAACACTTATAAATCTTAACGTATAAAACTACGGGGTGTAACACATAGGTTGACTCCTGTGTTTGCCATTTGATAATAGCTTACCTGTGTGAATAGTCTGGCCTATATCTAGTTTAGTTGGGCTAGGTTTGCGCTTAGTTTGGTTTGAAGTAAGAGAAAAATTGGGGTGACTTTGTTTTGGTTTATCACATGATTAAGTGCTTTGCTCCTGTTTCGTTTATCTTATATTTACATGTTGCAGTATATGTTCTGGTTCCATTTCTATAACCATGAGTTTGGCTTTGGCCATTATTCATCTTATGCCCACATACTGTAGTTTGTTTTAATTACTCTATATCATGTGTCTTTGGAATGCTTTTGTTCACATTATACTTGTTGGTTCCAGTGTGGTTTGTAATTACATTATATCCACACATGTTGATCTATACCATACTTATGCATGATTATGGGATTTTGATTTATTCTATGGCTATTCTGGTTTGGGGAGCAGAGGTGATTTAGGGCCTGATCTTAGGCATTCCTCGATGCCCTACCATGGCTGGGGTTCATGAAACCCCTTGGATGTTGTGTGGCATCCGGGATACGGATGATGACGACTTTCCCCTTTTGACTGCCTAAATCTTTGTCAGTGTAGTCCAATAGCATATAATCAAATACTTTAGTTGTGTAACTTGTATATATATATATATATATATATATATATATATATATATATATATATATATATATATATATATATACGTGATAAGTTCAGTAAATATAAACTAATCGGGGTTCTTTGTTTCTTTTCTCCTCCACCACTGCATGGTCATTTAGGCCGAGTCACATACCAACTTGTTGGGTTAAGGCCCAACAGGCAATTCTTTTGTGTCACGATTGAGCCCGGCGAAGAAATGGAAGCTAATATATATATATATATATATATATATATATATATATATATATATATATATATATATATATATATATATATATAAATGCGTAGAAGGCCTACCCATGGGTGAAAATAGCCAACTAGGGGCTTGATACGCCCCTAGCCTCACTCTATTTATTTGTATAAGTTATACTTTTTCTTTTAATTGTAAAGTTGTTGTATTTATACTTGTAAAAAATCTGTAAAAAAAAAAAAAAAAAAAAAAAACTCATGTATATTGTTGGAATCATTATGATTATGAATTAGTCGTCTTAGGACAACGGTGCCTACGCCGTTTAGTTCGACTTTAGGTCCCCACACGATTTTCAAACCCGAGCTTAGTATAAACGAATTTTGAAAGTAAAAATGGCTAAGTAAATAAATCATATAAGTTAAATAAAGAGGATAAAAGGGGATCACATCATTATGGAACATTGTCACAGTTTTCTTGAATAAACCAGATTAACGTTCCAAACCAAAAGAACAATTCCTTTAAACTCAATTTTTTCCTAAAACAAATTAAAAAAAAAAAATCGGACCTAGCCCAGTTGAAAAAACGAGAATTTTGGGCTAAGGCCCAATTAAAACCACATCTTTTTGAACTACACTTAACAAATTTTCAGAAAAGGAATGACTATTTTGGGCCGAGCCCTGTAGCTAAAAGCAAGAACTTTGGGGCTGGGCCCAACTGAAAAACCAACACATCTTCCTAGACTGCACTTGATTAATTTTTAGGAATGAGAAATAAATGAAAATTTGGGCTAAGCCGACGTGAAAAAATGCAACTTCTTTTACAAGTATTAAGGCCTTAAGCTTAAATTCAAGGACAAAGAAAAAGATCAGTTTTTATGTATATTTATAGTAAAAGCAAAACCTCTCATAAATATACACAAATTAAAACCCGTGTAGATCATTCGTAAAAATATGAAAGTTTTAGATAGGGTGTTCTAAAACGTATTAAACGGATTGACCCGAGCCACGTATGAGTCCAGCATGAACGAAACATTGTTTTTTATTCCGCACTTAAATATAAACAACTCTTCATATCTTTTACAATCCATACTATCCTTATCAATAAAAGGAAACTATTTATATCCGGATATTATAACTCCGAATCTAAATACCCTATATATAAAGGGGATATATTCAATTCACTTTCAAAAAATGATATGCAAATGACAGATTTCATAAATGCGGGAATAAACACTAAATAAATAGTTCATGCAAATACTCATACATTGGAATTCGAAGGTCAATCATATAGTACGGATCCTTAATACTAGGGTGTCTAACACCTTCCCTAGGGGATCACCAGAACCCTTACTTAGAACTTTGGATTACAAAGGATTTTTCACAGTGTATGAATAAACCCTTCAAAACTGATTTTCCTAATTTCCTAAAAATTAGGTGACGACTCTTTTAAAATAAAATTCGAAAGAGCACCAACAAGTTCGAAGTAGCTTTTCGAGCATTAACCCCGCATGTGAAATGCGAACCGTAACAGATGACGACTGTGCTAGGGACTTAAAGGTTCTAACCATAAGGATTCCAATATAATATGAGTATATTTGCCTTAACTGTTTATGTGTTTACTTTCTCGTAATTATTAACTTTCATTGCATGTATATCATAACTCCGCCACTCATGGCATTTATTTTACACTTTGTTCCAAAGGTGACTTCGCGGAGCACGCGGTCGTTCTTTCAGTATAAAATCAAAATATTCCTTTTGAAACCGTTATGAGGCAGGGTTGGTTCGCAGTCATCCAACAGCCCTAACAGTTCTTCCCCAGTTGTCCGCTCGGGTTCCCGATCTTTTATGAAAAGCCCACTCTAGTGAAAACTAGGATAGAGCTAAGCCAAATCCCTACTGAACTAGAGCATTCATACTTAGATAAGCTTTGGGTATCTCAAACCTACCTAAAGCTCATTAAGAGAGACTACCTTGTGTTCGGACAGTCTATGACTCGAAGAACACCGCATTTCATTTATGTGCTATGTGGAAGCATGTTTGTGCCTATGTGATGAACCATTGATCCTATGGGGATAGGGGAATCTTAACCGTGTTTTGTTTTGTAGATGGAATGCAGAATCCGTTTTGACATAGTTACTGAGGCTCCAAACTTGTTGAGAGCTTGGTGGGAATGGTTGGGTGATGCTCATCGAAAGACAGCTAGCTGCACTCTAGGTCATCTACCCTCAATCATGACAATGAAGGGTCGCCCGGAGCTAGAAGAGGTATTAGCCGGGCATTGGGACGAGAAGGAAATGTTGTTCCATTTTGGTGATATCAAAATGACTCCGACCTTAGAGGAGATTAGGGATGACATAGACAGTAATGAAACCTACCTAAGGAAGCGACACAAGCCAAATCACAATCTGTTATTCCCACAAAGGCCCACCGTCGGCCAAATCATGAAGTTCTTTGCATTAACTGAGGCATCTTGGGAACAAGGACCCACTATAGCCTTTAAGGATCTGTACTGAAGGTTTGGGGACGTCACCGAGTATAATCTGTATCAGAGGGAGTTCAAAAGTAAAGAAGAATGGAAAGTTGTTAGACCTTTGGCGTTTGCCATAGCCCTGCTAGGTACTATGGTATTCCCGAAGAATGAGTCACTGGCTGTAGACACTCGAGTGACCTACTTGGTCCATGCTATCTTCTATGGTATAACTAAGGATCAGGAAACCAAGTATTTTGACCTGGCACCCGTCATCCTGGCGGATATTTTTCGGGCTTTAGACAAATGCCGGAATTATTTCAGATACTTCCAAGGGTGTAACATAATGCTACAATGGTGGATTATCAAATACATCAACATAGCTGAAGGAGTCCATTATCTGAGCAATAGCAACAGGATAGACCGCCTTACAAATTACTATTCGAACCTTGGTTACATGTCCAAAGGGACGTGGATCCGTTTTTTTTCGTTGTTGACCGAATATAGGATCCAAAGGGAAGTTCCCTGACTTCATTTCTGAAAGTATAGTAGTTCAGGGAAAAAATTGCCCATTTGTGCCATTAGTCGGTGTTCGAGGAACTCGTCCTTATTATGCATCTCGAGTTTTAAGGTAATTTGGTAGAAGGTAAGTGATACCTCAGATAGGGAACCTCGAGCAATTTATTATCGACCATGCCGAGCAGAAAATCAAGAACTCCGATGTAATCCTCAGGGAGTGGAATGGTCGTATGAGTTGGGATCCGGATACTTTAGCTCCAGATAGGTTCGAAGCAGGGTGTGACCCAGGGTATTATGAGTTGTTACAGGGACACTTGGCCCGTGCATCCATCCCAGGGCCCACACTTCCTCACGATGCTCGAGAAGAGGATGGTTTTTGAAAGAATGTTTGGAAAGCACAGATGAGCACTTGGCCAAAATCTTAGAAGAAACAGACCTAGTGATAGTTAGAATAGAGATGCATCAAGCACGGCTTCGGATCCAGACCACCCTTCGGATGGTCAAGAAGGCCAAGAAAAGCTAAGCCTCGACATCAGCCATTGGAAGAGGACCCTGGAGATTTATTGCTTTATTATAAGCCCCATGTCCGCTTCATCATCTTTGTAATCCCTTCGGGGAGGATATTTTTATTATTATTTATTAACTAATAATGATTTTTTGGGGCAATGATTCATCTTCACAAATGGCACTTACAAGTTTCAAACGATTAAGAAAGCCTTAGCTCAAAAGGGCCTTAGGAACATGAGTAGTATAAATATATGCAAATTACATGTTATATCCCGTATTTTATGCATTGGAACAATTTGGTTTAACTATGATAAGCTAGAGACAAAACCATTCCGGGATGCAAAGTCGGGACTTTTGACCTTCGATTTTATTTTGAGACATAAGTTGTTCATGAATTTGTTTGCATAGAACAATTAGGAAAATTTGGGACCAAAAATGGAATTAATGGAACTTGAAAATCATGCAATTTTCCTATGCTTGGCCGTGTGAATTGGAGGAAGGCCCACACAATTTGTGGACAATTTTAATTGGTCCAACACATGTGTGGGCCAAGGACACTTGTGCAACTTATATGAGAGCACAAAGGATGAATACTAAGTCATCTTTTACCATTTCAAACACTTAGAAAAAATAAGAGAAGTTGAAGAACTAAAGAAGGAGGCTCTCGGCCAACCTCCAAAAAAATTGAAGTTCAATTCAAGCCATTCCAAAAATATTTCCTTGGTACAAATCCACTAATTTGAGGTCCCTAAGTAACGTGGAAGCGTTGTTCGGGTCATCCAACCATCCGTTGTGTCAATTGCAAACCCTAGTCTATTTCTGAGTCAAGAAGAAAGGTGTTAAATTCACAGGGAAAAAGGGAAAAGGGGATGTATGGTT